>NW_006772915.1:904160-910245 GCF_000442215.2 Lipotes vexillifer | reverse complement strand
AAGAAGTTTTTTTTTTTTTTTTTTTTTGAGGGGGTGGGCGGGTGGTAATTGGAGGAGGAGGTGGAATATGAAATGACTTTTTCCTTCCTGTTTCCTTCCCTCATTCCCCTGCTTCAGCTATCATTTCAAAAATGATATTTGAATGACATTAGATATGGATTCTACCCTCCAAGGAAAGCGGGAAAGGGAAAGTGCAGGCAGGGAGGAATATTTAAGGAGCACCAACTAAGTGCCCAGCAGGTTACAATAGCCCACTCAAATGTCAGCCCCACGAGATAGGTCTGATCCTTCCCTGCTGGCTTGTCAAGAACCAGCAGATCAGAGATTTGCAAAAAGCCAAAAGAAAGCCATCCATGGTGCCACAGAGGGAGCGGGACCCCAGCAAGGACTCCATTCTCTGCTCCTCCAGACACTTTTTCCTTTTCCTCCTCCCCAACCTCCAGGATCAGCAGACCCAGGCCAGCAAAGGCTACACTGGGGCGGCCCCCAAACTCTGACCAAGGCGCCAGCAGGAACAAAAGATACAAAGGGAGCCAATGGCCTTTGTAATCACGATTCCTGCTAGGAAACCACTTCTCGCCTCCCTAGTGTTTCTCTGAGGCTGATTGATACTCTTGGAGCGGGAAACCCATGAGAAAGTCCCTTTCCCTCTCAAAACTGAGAGCTTCCAGTGGGCTCAGCAAATGTGCCAAGACACACCCCGCAACTTTCCATGGTGAATGAGGGCATTGGGGCAGGAAGCGAGCCTGCCAAGCACTGTTCTCAGCTTAAGGCTCCCCAGCCAGGCACCAGGCTCCCATGTCACTGCCGGGCTGCTCAGGATTTTCTAAAGGCCGGGGGCTGTGATGAGTATGTGAGAAAAACAAATATTTGTCCCAGGGTTTGGGAAAGAAAGGAAAGGAAGACTGGAAAAAACTCCCCCAGGCAAGCCTGGGAAACCCCACGGGTCTAATTGGAAGGGTTGAAAATAGTAAATACGAAATCTAAACTCAGATGGTGCTTTTTCAAAGGAAGCAAACCACTCATTAAGCTGATTCCTTTGTATAGATCACCTTAAAAACAACAAGAAGCAAACCTTCCCCCACAGCTATCTCACTGCCAAATCCCATTTTGGTCACACAGCTGAGCAGACAAGAGCCATGAGCGAGTGGGATCGTTGGCAGGAGGGGACAGATTTCTTCCTGATTTGCTGTGATAATACTGATAATTCTGTGGCAGGCAGTAGTATTAAGGTTATTGTTGACTCCTTCTGGACCTGGGGTTCCGTCTCAAAATCCTTCCCTGAAAAGGGGACCCAAAGGAAAAGAAAAATGAAAGTAGTGGCCAGATGGTCCAGAGACATCCAACAAGGCAAGTCTGGAGATGAGAAGGAACCAACAAAGGAGGTAAGCAATGCTCCACCACACCAGCCCCACCCAGTTCAAGCTGCCCTGCCCCAGTAGGAAACCTAAGTGGGGCCTGAAGAAGGGAGACCGTCAAGTACCTCCCAGAGAGAGGGGTGAGCCCACTGCCTTGTTTATCCAGCTTTCACTTGACTTACTCCTGCGCTAGCAGGGGCCACTGGCTAGATGGACACAGCTTAGACAGACCTGAGATTCCCTAAATTCCAGTACTCTTCCAGAGTCCTTATGCTGGACAGCACTGCATCCCGGGAACCCTTACATACACTGTATTTCACCCAGTCTATGACACCATCTATGGTAAGATGCACCCTTGTTTTAGAGACCACTAGAAGGAAAAACTGCCACCACTGAGACCATGACACACCATCACTTTTAAGAAGCAGACTGATTTCAGAGATGTTACCATGCCAAAAACAAAAGAAATGAGCATCTTAGGATCAGTGAAATACATTAATAGCTGACACTTCCTGGGAACGTAGCCGGTGCCAGGACCCGTGCCAAATGCTTCCCATGGATTATCTCCTCACAACTATAGTTATCCCCATTTTTCAAATGAGGAAAGCAAGTCTTCAAGAGCTGACTGAATTTGCCCAATATCACACAGTGTGGCCAGGATGCTCATTCAGGCCTAGCCGAATCCAGAGCCCAAGCATTTATACTTGTGGGATTCTCCAAACCCCCTAGGATGGATCTTGAAAATAGATATTTTCAGCCCTTATCCCCCCACTCCCTGAGTTTCTGATTCACTAAGTCTCAAGTGCTATTGATAAAACTGCATTTTATCCAAGCACCCAGGTCACTCTGATGAAGGTGGTCCAGGCACCATGCTTGGGAGACCTGAAGGAAGCCTGTACGTACGTGTTCATCAGTGTCAGTCCTGGGGTATCTGCAGGGCATAGTGAGTGCCGGCAAACATTGCAGGATTTCTTTGGGGGATAGCTTTTAACTGATGAGGTGTAGTAAATTCAATGGCCTGTGGCATTTTAAGAATACCTACTCTTAATATCTTGACAGAATTTCTCTGTCCTGGTAAACTAGCCCATGAGCAACTAAAAAAGCACACTGCCATTTCAAAATCAAGGTCCTACTCGACATCTAAGGATTGGCACAAGTCAAGGGCTGGGGCCAGAACATGTGTCACTTTGGGGTTTCTGCACACAGACAAATTTGGGTCCACTGAGCACAGAGGACAAAAAACAAGGTGTTTCTTTTCAATGCCGTTTTCTTCGGAACCATCCCCCGGTCCTCAGCACAACTCAGCAACCCTACAGTAAATGATACAGGCTCCAAAAGGTGGGAACAATGAAAATTCTTTGTTAGAAGTGTTAGCGTTTGTTAGAAACTTTGTCTGGCTCTTCGGCTGGAATAGCATGGGCCTTGGCTAGAAGGGATGTGGGTTTGAATCACAGCTCCACGCTAGCCTCCTAACTCCGGGAATCAGTCCAAACCTAAGTGCTCATCTGTAAAATGGGGATTACTAATACCTCCCTTATGTGGTTGTTGAGATAAAACGGGATCTCGGGCTTCAAGCATTTGACACGATACCTGACACCTGTTAAGAATTCAAGATATGAGTTCCTTTCATTTCCTAAAACTTAAACATACACAGTGTTTTTACATGGACAAAAAATATGTACCCAGGGAAATCAAACAGTAGCAGAATAGCAACTCCAAAAGAGAGCTGATCTCTATGTTCATCAGTAGTTCTTAAAGTTTTCATCCACAGAACAGCTGCTGAGGACACTGGCGCTGTATTGCTGGGATCTGCATCTTGGCTACGTGACCTTACGCAAATCTTTACCTTTTCTAACCACACGAAAACCTGGGCAAGACTTTTTGAAATGGGCAAAAACACACCTGGGTGTTCCGACTAGTATATCCTCGGGGTTACCTCCACCTTGCACTGACAAAGCTATTTTACAATCCTGTATGTTATGGAAAACGTACAGTAATACAAGTTATTCCTATCCATAGAAATACAGATATGTCGTGTGGAAAGGCAATTGATTATTGCCCGGTGGATATATTGACCACTTCTCATCTGTTTCATCATTCTTTACTGGCGGGTGTATGCTCTGGTCTTTGGATTTTCCTTTGAACTGATTGCAGCATCTTACTGGTTCTCTCATTATTTAATGGGTTAAATAAAAATTTTGACACGCGTTCATTTTATATTTGTATGAGAGTCATGATTTTACTTTGTGAAAACGTATCCTTGAACGCTAAGCCTCTGTTTTCTCACCTGTATGATGAAAATAATGTAAATGTCCACTTCATGGCGTGGGAGTGAAGATACATGGGATAATCCATGTAAAGCCCTTAGCACAGTGTTTGGTCCATCGTAAGTACTCAATTAGCATTACTAAACAAGACTATTAAACTGTCAAAATCAAGTAATGATTAATCCATTGAATGTTCTCATTTTTAAGTTATTCTCCCACAATTTTTTTTCTTAAATATTTATCACCTATTGCTGTGTCTACACTAGTGAGCACTCACAGATCAAATCGATGAATAAATAAACAAGTGGCAAATAAATATTAATTTAAAAGTTGGAGGAATATGATTATGATTTCTTCGAGGGCTTGAATTTGGGGAGGATTTCGGGTTTTTGTTTCCTTTTTATGGGCACATGTACATGCTCTCGCTTGAAATCTTATTTTGCTTACATTTACCACCTATTCCACTAATAACTTATTTCTAGTGCATATGATGGAAATGATTGTATTAATATTTCGTGATGTCCCCCAAAGAATACAGTAACTTCCAAATGTTCTGCGATGTTCTGGACAACTTTGACAACCACTGATCTAGGGGCTTCATTAGAATTAGGAGACAGGGAGTCAGAACATCTACTCCCGACAGAATTATTTATCAAGTCATTTCAGTTCATCAGGGATTAAGGACCCTTTAGAATAGGGACGACTTGGAGAAAAGCAGAAAAATAAAAAGAACAGCAGCTACCATTTACACAGCACTTAAGTCATCTGTTTATTCATCCAGCAACAAATATTCCGCATCCTCAAGAATCTCCCAGTCTAGTGGGAAATAGGGACAATTTTTAAGAAAAGCTTTCCAAACAACAGAGAATATGATGAGCTCCAGAAGGAATGAATAGAGAGACCACATTCTGTGACGACTCTTGAAGGCCGAGTTTGAGAGCTTAACTGAGTTTGAGAGCTTAACAAGCAGGAGATTGATATTTCAGGCAGAGGAAGGCAAGTACAAAACCCAGAAGGTGTGGAAGGGCCCACCAACAGGGAAGAGCAAGGGCGTCCATGTGGCTTGAAATGCTGGGAAACATGACATGGGGCACAAAAGGTAGCCCAGGACCACATCAGTGATGACCAGCCATTGGAGCCCCATGACCCCCTGAAGAAGGTATCCCATTCCCTATTTTAAAAGTGAAGAAAATTTAAGACCAGTGAAGTTCGAGGATCTAAGACCATGTGTTTTATAATCACTAGAGCTGGGTTTTTTGAAAGGTATATTTTTCCTCAGTATACGGTAAAGACCAAGAACCCTAGAGAGTGAGAAAAGACAACTGAAACCCTAACTTAAGACAAATTTCGAGAAGACATCTCAGTCCTGGAGAAAGGTCCGGTACTTATGGTGAAAAACAAAGAATTGTTCTCTGGCCAGACCCGGATGCCCAAGGCTCCTTCTAGCTGTTGCTTAGCACGGCCTGTGTTAACAAATGAAAGCCTCCGTGGAAGCGCCTTGCTGTTTTCTACCCAGCTGTCTTTTGTTTCCCCAAAACTGTTCTTTGTCAGGGAAGCAGCAGCCGCGGGCTCTTTCTCTCCAGCTCTGTCCTCCCCACACTGAACTGTATCTGCATTACCAGGCGGACATCGGGGCTGATACAAAAGAGACGTTCCAGAGGCTGGTTGACCTTGGGTCATCCTGAACACTGAGTGGGTCACAGACTCAGGCATCCTTGCGAGAGTTTAAGAGGGTTTCCTTGGTTAATCGTTCCATTCCGTGGCCATCAGGGAACATCTCCCCAGCAAGGACAAGATGGCCAAGAGACATCCACAAGTGCACACACTGTTCTCTGCAAGTGATGGCCAGCACCTGGGCAGAGCTGCGTGCCAACAGCAGCTGAAGCCATGTGATCTGCGTTACAGGCCTCAGATACATTCACCCCAGCTGCAGGATAAGCACAAATAAAATCTGCCTTTTCTCTGCGTTCATCCTCTCCCCCATCACCATCTGTGAGAGGTCAGTCTGCAGACTGCCAGACCGGAAACGTTGGTCTCTCCTTGACCAAACTCCAGGCAGGCTCCTCTCAATTTTCCTCCCAACTAGACCTTGACCTTTGGACTTTGCATTGCCCAGTTTTAGCAAGAATCATATTAAATTGGTTTGGTCAGTATCCCCCACCCTCAGTATCTGATCACTCCAGATACCTGATCCAATTCCACGTCCCTCACCATCCCCCAGGGGATGTCTGATCACCCTGGCCTGCCTTCAGCAAGAATCCTGTTAGGTCCCTTTAGCAAGAATCTCCCCTTATCCCTGATGTTTCCTCTTAGTAATCCACTGATCCCTGCTCCCCCATCCTGCTCACTGACTATCAAATCTCACCTGTCCATGTTATATTCATAACTGAGCTCGGTTCTCTACTGAAGTTTCTTTTCCCCTATAGCAATAGTTCCTGAATAGAAGCTGTTGTTACCACT
>NW_006772915.1:903607-904150 GCF_000442215.2 Lipotes vexillifer | reverse complement strand
GGGGGGGGGGGGGGGGGGGGGGGGTTGACAAGGTTGGTAGGAACATGAGTTCCAAGAGTTAACCCCACTCATTCAAGCCATGCCTCCAACTTCCCAATATGGTGGCTGATATCACATATGCTAATGTTGAGTCTCTTCCTTATTTCCCTCAGCCACTCCCCCTTGAGCACAAGTTGGAAATTCAGGTCAATCCTGTGACATATTTCCTAGAAATACAATCTTTTATTTGGAAGAGAAGAGTCAGGACTTTCACCTTCGTGATATGGGGTAACCAAAGCCAAGAGCTCACCTGACCATGGACATATAAGGAAAGGGACCGAGTTTTGACTCTAAAAGGAAGAATCACATAGAATTCAAATAATAACTTTAGAGCGTTTGGGAAGTGACGTTGGGGAGGGGAAGCTGGGAGGCTTACAGAAATCTCCTATTAAGGAAAGTATGTTTTATAGTGATGTCCACATATCCCGGGTTGTCCAGGACAGTTCTCCTTTTAAACGGGTTGATTGATGTATCCTGATGTGGGGTTTAGAAGTGGTTTTACAA
>NW_006772915.1:886816-903597 GCF_000442215.2 Lipotes vexillifer | reverse complement strand
CAGGAAGGCTGACTGTAGGCTGGGAGAAGTTTAGTAAATGGGAGTCACCCAGCTAGGAGCACAGGAGAGATGACAATCATTCTTTACTAAAAGAGCCATCACGTTGAAACACTGTGTAACCAAAGAAAAAATTATGAAACACTGCGTAACCAAAGAAAAATTATGAAACTTCACTGTGTGTCTTACAACCTATTCGTTATTAGTTGCTTTGCTTCTGACATACCAAAAACAATGAATTTCTGCCTGTGTGTGTTTTTTGTTTTTGTTTTTGTTTTTGTTTTTGTTTTTTTGCGGTACGCGGGCCTCTCACTGTTGTGGCCTCTCCCGTTGCGGAGCACAGGCTCCAGACACGCAGGCTCAGCAGCCATGGCTCACGGGCCCAGCCGCTCCGCGGCATGTGGGATCTTCGCGGACCAGGGCACGAACCCGTGTCCCCTGCATCGGCAGGCGGACTCTCAACCACTGCGCCAGCAGCAAAGCCCTGCCTGTGTGTTTTAATGTGAGCATTTTAATTACTAGGAAATTTTTATTTGTACAGTAGAAAGAAAAAATAGGATTACTGTACCTAAGCGGCAAAAGTTAGCTTACACTCTTTTTAAATAATAAATTTGTTGTTGTTGTTGTTTTTATCATAGCAGGAATACTTGTAAATGTCAAAAAACCAGAAACCACTAGAAATCCTAAAGAAGATGATAAGTATCCATAATTCTACCACCCAGACATGACCATGTGGGTGCCTATCCTTCTGGATTTTTCTACTCACATATATCATTTGATGTAAAGAACTGAGAAAGAACTGTCTGTTCTTCATCCTTTACTGAGAGAGAATTAGGACGTTTCCGATCATGCTGTTTTATAAACATTCCTGGGGTAAATGCCCGCGTGCAGAACTCTTTGCTCAGTTGCCTAATTATATTCTTAGGAAGAAAATGCCTGGAAGTGGAATTGCTGAATGGAGCTTTTGCACTTTCTCTAAGGTTGTTGATCCTCTGAAACATCTCCCCACTTTGCCCTCCCCCAGCAGTTTAAGAAAACACCCATTTCCCACACCCTCACTCGCTCTGGGTTTCATAAAATGTTTCAACCCTAGCGTACAAATTTTCAGAAAAGCACATCACAGTTCAGCTTTGTCTTGACCTCCAGCATGACTGGCTAGAAGCCCTGGGATGGGGACGAAATGACCAGATAGAGCCAGGCGCGCTGGGCACATGAAGCACCGTCTCCTCAGCCTTTCTTTTCCAGGGCAGAAAATGAAAAGGCCCAGGGGAATCATCTCTTTTTGTGCCAACTGGAGGTTGGAGGAACTGGGGGAAAGAAGGGGCCAAGGGTGTCACAGGGTTCCTCCTTCACACTCCCAGGTGGGAAGCGTTGTGCTTCCCGCCCCCTCCCCAACAACAACTAGCAGAGGTTGTTTGCTCCATCCCAAACAACCTCTGCTAGTGAGAGACCAGGAAGAAAGGGAAAAACAAATACAAGGGCAGAAGGGAAGAGCTTGGACCCTGCCTTGCAGGTTAGAAGGGCAGTCCGTTCCCACCGGGGACCCCCCTTTCAGCTGCAAACTGCTGCCTTTGACATTTCAATGCGACCCGGGGGAGGGGAGCAGAGGGGGTAGAGAGAGCAGAGGGCCTGCCCAGAGACCTGAATAGGGGCAGGGAGACAAAAAAATCTGCATCTCTTTAATTCTGCCACTTGTTCTTTCTGCCTTTTTTCCTCTCACCAGAATGTGACAGTCAGAGCAAAGGGGTTTCTCTCCCTCTCACTCTTCCTTTTTCTTTTTTTCTTTGACACTTAAAAACAATATACACTTGGGTGCATTGAAAGTTGGAGAGGAGTGGGAGGAGAAAAGAGGAAGATTGTTTCTAGAAGAATTGAACCTCAGGAAAGCTGCTTTCATCTTCCTTGGGACTTGTCCAGGCAGCTGGATTCCTTTTCATCGCTTTGCAGGGGAAAAGTGAAAAGACTTGGATTTTGCAAACAAAAAAGTAAATTCTAACCCTATCTAGTGAATGTGCTCTCTGGTGGGGGAGGGAATCGCTTATTCCTTGGAAAGGATCTTAGAGGGCTAAGGAAGGGTGTTCTCACAAAGCTAACTTCAGAGATCAACAGCATCAATTCCTCGGAGTGGGGTTTAGGGTTAGTGGGGTCAGAGCCAGCCTTGCCTCTCCCCACCTGTCCCTGAGGCTGAATCGCCCCGAACCCACCATCAGGCCAGAGAATACTGCCTGGGAATCTGGAACCTGGGCTCCAGCCTCGGCCTCTGGGAACACCCCTGGATGGAGCAGAAGACACTTAACAATCGAGTTTGTCTCTCCCAATTCTATTCCTCCTCTCCCCAGTTTGCAGATGAGAAAATTGAGGTCCAGGAAGATGAAGGATGATAAACTCACAGAGTGGGGTGAACCAAGCCCAGAACTCAAGTCCTTTCTCTTCCAGTGCAAGGAGCACCCCCATCTCACTGCCACCTCCCACTAGTGTTAAAAGAGATGGAGTCACATCTCTAAGTCACAGAGTCACCAGCATCAGTGGCTTTCTCCACCCGTAACAGAACAAGAATAGCAGGGAAATCAAGTGAAGTGTTCCCCTGGCAGAGGAATATCACTCTCACTGGAGTAGGATATGGGCAGGCTTGAAATTGAGGGCGAAGAACCATGTTTTCACTCTAAAGTCCTCAGGGACTTTGGGTGGCTGAGGCTGAAGAGGTCTCCGAACCACCAGATACCCTGAAGACATCTGAGGGGAAATGGCCTCGAGAGTTGCGTACAAGGAGCCAGGACCATCAAGGACCCAGGCCTGAAGCAAAGCTACACAGGTGTGATGGAGAAGGTGGCCTCTGCCCAGCTCTCCCAGACCTGCAGAGGCAGTGCCCACCTCGGCCACATGGCACCTCCCTAATGAGGACAGGACCAGGCTGCCCTGGCCAAGGGCATGGCAGAAGTTTCTCCAGTTAACCAAAGGGGAATGCGAGCCCATCACCATGCATATTAAAAACCATGTGACCTTATTCTGTACCCCAGGCTGGTGAAGCGAGACGTATGGATTATATAAGTTAACGTCTAGACCCTCATCACAGCCTTTTAAATCCCTTTAGCCTCTACGGATGACCAGAAAGGACTAGACTGGATTAAAAATAACCTTTCCTACAGTAGAAAATATTATGTAATGGAATAGACCTTTTTTTAAAATAAACTTTTAATTTTAGAATGGTTTCGGATTGTTTTTTAATTGTCAGCGGTAGTACAGAGAGTTCCCATGTACCCCTCACCCAGTTTCCTCTATTATTAACATCTTACATTAGACGTTAATACATTTGTTACAATTGAATGAACCAATGTCAATGCGTGCTGTTAACTAAAGTCCTTAACTTTATTCAGATGTCTTTAGTTTTTTACCTAATGTCCTCTTTCTGTTCCAGGATTCCATCCAGAACCCCACATCCCACTTAGATATCCCATCTCCTCAGGCTCCTCTTGGCACTGACAGTTTCTCAGATTTTCCTTCTTTTTCATGACCTTGACAGATTTGAGCGGTACTGATCAGGAATTTTGTGGAATGTCCCTCCATTGGGATTTCTTCATGTTTTTCTCATAATTTACCTAGGATTATGTGTCTTGGGAAGAATATCTCAGAGGTAAAGTGCCATTCTCACCCAATCATAGTCAGGGTATCCACTGTCAGCATGACTTGTCACTGTTGATGTTGACCTTGGTCACTGGGCTGAGGGAGTGCTTGTCAGATTTCACATCTGTGAAGTTACTCCTTTTTCCTCTCCTTCCACATTATCTTCTTTGGAAAGAAATCACTCTGCACAGCCTACTCTTAAGGAGTAGGATGATATGCTCCACCTCTTTAAGAACAGAGTATCTACATGCATTATTTGGAATTCTTCCTGGTGGAAGATCTGAAACAGATCACTTGTTAAAAGTAGACTGAAATTACTAGTTTAGCATCTGCATTTTAAAGAAATAGGTGATAGGGTATATCAGGGGGCCTCAAATTGTGTTCTGCAAAGCTGTAAGGTCCCAGGGAGGAATTGGAAGGGCTTCAGGAGAAATGAGGCAGTGAGTAGGGTTCCAGTGTCTGATTTCATCCCACGAGGTAGCCCCACTATTATCAGATCTTATTCTGAGTATCCATATAACATAGATTTGGGGGAAAATCATTTTACTTCTTTAAAAAAAAAAAGCTTGAAACACTCTGAAAGAGAAGGCGTTTTGGCCTTGGTTGACTGTGACCAACCCCTAACTTCTGACAACCTTACTCCAAGGTTACAAATGACTCAATTAGATCCCATTTTTAAAAAGGGGGAAAAAATATTCTGTAGGAAAACTTCCCCCACCACCACCCGCCTGCCGCTTTTCCCTAGGGAAAATACTGGGTCAAAGAGAAGATCATTTTCAGGTATGAAACCTGCAAGTCCAGATGAGCCACTAAACAGAAGTGAACTTGAAGAGCTGGCTCTCTAACTAGTCCTCAGATGTGTCACCCCATTTCCTTATTGAATCCGGTGACACGAACGGCCTAAAGTCCTGCATGCACTAGAGGTAAAAACTCCACCTCTCCCCCTTATTCAGAAGTTTCACATCTGTGTTGGAGGTGCCCGTAGTCACCAGGCAACAGTAATCCCTCCCAATTACCAGCCAACACAATTGTCCGAAGTGCTGGATTTAAGATGATGCAGCCCCAGAAGCCAGCCGAGTGTTTTCCTGAGAATTACCTCTCCCTTCTCTTTCTTAAAACAAGACTTGATATTGCTCCCAGTTAAGAGTGATCGGGTCCCAGTTTTCCTGTCTACAGAGAAATAACCCTTCCACGTTCATGTTTTTTAACTGATGACCTGGGGAGTGATCAGCCGAATACACTAGAATCCAGCCACCCTTGGGGAGGGAGTCAACATGGTTTACTGGAAAGACCTGTGCTTGGCAGCCAGATTGAAGTTTTAATGCCAGTGCTGTTCCTTACTAATTGTGTGAACTTGAGCAAGTGACTTGACTCCTGAGCCCTGGTTTCTGCGTGTCGAATGGCAGTGGTAACACCCACATCCCAGGGCAGTTGAGGAGTGACATTCCCACCGAGTCTGGCCTTATATGAGTGCTAAGTACATGACAGCTATTGATATATTTAAAGTTTGGGGAAGAGCTTTCAAATGTATCATTCTACAGAAACTGCTGTAGAAATTCCAAAGCACCATTCAAGGAGAGGACAGCTGGTACTATCACCCTATGGTGGAAAATAGGTCATAGACTACAGGCAGACCTCAGAGATACTGTGGGTTCAGTTCCAGACCACAGCAATAAAGCAAATATCACAATAAAGAGAGCCACAGGGATTTTTTGTATATAGTTATTTCAACACTATACTGTAATCTATTGAGTGTGCAATAGCATTATGTAATCTATTAAGTGTGCAAACGAACAATGTACATATCTTAATTTTAAAAATACTTCATTGCTAAAAAAAATGTCAAATGAATTACAATAGTAACATCAAATAATCATTGATCACAGATCACCATAAGAAATACAATAATAATAAAAAAGTTTGAAATATTTCAAGAATTACCAAAATGTGACACAGAGACAGGAAGTGAACAAACGCTGTTGGAAAATTGGTGCTCATAGACTTGCTCCATGCAAGGTTGCCGCAAACCTTCAATTTGTAAAAAAAAAAAAAAAAAATGCAGTATCTGCGAAGCACAATACAATGAAGTATGCCTGTAATGTCTTCCATTAGGGGCTATTTTCTTAGGAAACTAATGAGGAATTGGGAGAACTTACCAGGAAGAGGTTGCATCTTTAAAGAGAGCCTTTGCACAGCATTTACAGTGTATCCAGACAATGATTCTAAGCCCCTTACACTCATGAACTCACTTAATCCTCCCAACAACTCTACTCAGTAGAGACTATTATTACTATTACGTGTTTTCACGTAATAATTTGGGAAGTAATTAGTAATAATAGTTTGGGAAGCTGACCCTCACAGTGGTTAAGTAATTTTCCCTAACCCAGCTAGTGATGGGGCTCAATTCCCATAGCCCATTCTCGGAATCACTACTCTTTTCTGAGCATGTGGGAAAGTCATCTTCCTGTGCACGTGGATGTGCTCCTTCAGGAAAGAGAGCTGTGTGGACCAGACCAGATTTGTAACAGGAAGAGACTGGGGCTGGTTTGAGCAGAAAAGGAACTTCTTAAAAGAATCTGAAACAAAGTATTTTTCAAATGCATCACATACAGAAAATGGCTGGAAAAGGGAGTGACTCTTGTAATATTAAAGAAACGGAAAGACATAAAGTATTTTTAGACATTGTAGAATCTTCGATAAGGGGCAGCTATTAGATGATATTAAAGAATTGTTGTTAATTTTCTTAAGAGTGACAAGGGAATTATGGACTTAGAGAATGTGCTTCCTCTTAGGGGACACGTGCTGAAGTATTTAGATGTGAAGGGTCATGATGTGGGCAACTTAGGTTCAGATGGTTCAGCAAATCTGTTTATGTGTGTGGAGCGAGAGTTTGTGCACACAAAGATGGAAAATGTTGAAACGTTGACTCTGAAGAAAGATACATGGTTTTCAATGTATTCTTTCAATTTCCTTGTAACTGGAAATGTTTCAAAATTAGAATTTGGAGGAAAAACTTACACTGTGTGAATGGATCAACACTCCCAGTCTGAATGCAGAAGCCCAAGGGGGCAGTGGGGTGGGTGGTGATAGGAATTCTGTCATAGCCAGTGCAGCTTGGCTTCTGCCACCAACCCCACCAGCCCTGGTCACCTGTCAAGGGCCTGTCATTTCAGGCCCGAGAACCCGCATTTCTCACAGCCACATCCCAGAGAGCATTCCTCCTGGACCAGTCCCAGTCCCAGTTCAGACTATGGGGCAAGCGTGTCTGATGGTTTTCTGCTCCCCGGATACAGGGGAAGCCAAGAAAGGAGTATGAGCCATTTTCGCTTCTGTGATGGGAGACAAAGCCTGCCCTGATTCCCGGTCCCATGGGGTAGAGAATTCCCCAAACAGAAAAGGCTTCAGCGGTTGGGTGGCCAAAAACTACCACAGATATCCCCATCACAGGTAATCTAGTGTGCATCCCTTTTGTCTTGGTTCCTGAGAGTTCAGAGTTTAATGTTTTTGCTAAGGCCTTAGTTGAGGATTTTGATAGTTATCCTCACTACCATTTGGTTCTTGTTCTCATATCTTTGGGTTTTTTTGTTTTTTTAATCATCTTTTTATTCTGTTTCTACCTGTAATGGTTAGCCACCCCCAATTTCCCATCTTTTTCTCTTTTCGTAATTAGGTCAGTTATCAGAGTGAATGCATGATCAAATTAGTAAGGGATAGACTAGGACAGCAGGAGGAAGCTGAGTCACCAAGCCTGGGGGTCCACCGCTGCCAACCAACAATGGCTCTGAACACAGGGCCCTAAGCTCCCTTCTCCTGATCTTAACTCAACTAGTTTCCTCCATTATTTAATCCAAAACTGGAGCTGAGTCCTCAGCCCCTCTGAGCCCCACTTTCCTCTTATGTAACTCTATTAAGAGTTTACATGCATTAAGCACTTACTATGGACTAGAGGCTTTCTGAGACATATTTAATTTCTTATACCACCACCTATGAGGTGGGTACTAATTTGATCTCCGTTCTCTAGATGAAGAACAATCTCAGAGAGGCTGGGGTGGAAATGGGAGTGGCACCGCTCACACTTACCTCTCATGACCCGCTAGCAAAATTTTTGCTCCTGTTCGCACAACTTTATGCTCCGCTGGCCTAGAGGTCTTAGTTCCAGAGGAAGGAATGCTTTCACCAGGAGACACAACAATGATTCCACTGAACTGGAAGACAGCCACCAAACCGCTTTGTTTTCTTCATATGCCTCTGAATCAACAGGCAAAGCCGGAAGTTATGGTGTTGGCTTGTTTAATCCCAACCACTCCACAATGGAGGTAAGGAAGAGTATGGAGGATAGGAGATCCCTTAGGGCACTTCTTACAATTACCATGCGCTGTGATTAAGGTCAACCAAATCCAGGAACAGACCCTTCAGGAATGAAGGTTTGGGTCACCCTACCGGGTAAAGAATCATGACCAAGTGCAGTGCTTGTTGAGGGCAAAGGGAATACAGAATGGGTAGTAGAAGAGAGTTATAAGTATCAGCTACAACCACATGACCTGATATGGCAGCTAGAACAGTAATTGTCATGAATATTTCCACCTTATTTTGTCATAAATACATTTGTGTGTCTATACTAATATCTTAAGATATTAAGCAAATATCTTTGTTTTCTTGCCTCACTTATTCCCTTATCATGTAACATAGGGTGTATTGACATTGTATTAGTACTTAAGGATTGTCAGTTTTACTTCATAGTATTCAAGGTGAGTAAATAAGGTATCAGGAGAGTAAACATCACTCAAGGACTTTACCTCCTCTTTTGGGGAAGGGATTAGTGCATTTTCAGTTGCACCAGTATAGTTGTATCACGTTAGGTGGAAGTATGACCTCTTTACCGCCTTTATTTGGAGATTACGTATGGTTTAGGAGATGTGTATAGCTGTCAAGTTGACAAGGGGTGGACTTGTGATGCTTTATTTTATGTGCCAACTTGACTGGGCTAAGGGATGCCCAGATAGCTAGTAAAATATTATTTCTGGGTGTAGTCCGTAAAGGTGTTTCAGGAGGACATTAGCTTTTGAATTAGTAGCTGAGAAAAGAAGACCCACTCTCACGAATGTGGGTAGGCCCATCCAATCCTTTGAGGTTAGAGCAAAATGGCGGAGGAAGGGGGATCTCCCTCCCTCCCTCCCTCTCTCTCTCTCTCTCTCTCTCTCTCTCTCTCTCTCTCTCGCTCGCTCTCTCTCTCTCATAGAGCTACAATGTCCATCTTCTCCTGTCCTGGGATATTGAAGCTCCTGGTTCTTAGGCCTTCAGACTCTGAAGTCTGCCACTGGCTTTCTTGGGTCTCCAGCCTGCAGGTGGCAGATCATGGGCCTTCTCAGACTCCATAACCAAGAGAGTCAATCCCTATGACAAATCTCCTCTTACGTAGACACATAGAGATCTATCTGATTGGTTCAGTTTCCCTGGAGAACCCTGACTAATACAATGGGCCAGAAGCTTTATGACCATTATTTAATTTTTTTTTCTCATACTGCCACCTATGAGGTAAGAACTAATTTTATCCCCATTTTATAAATGAGAAAGTCTCAGAGAAGTTGAAGGCCTTGTCCATGCTATATGATTAGCAAGCAGGAGTGCAGGGACTCAAGCTGGTCTGACTCCAAAGCCCACGCTTACTTCCAATCCAGGTCCCCGTTACCAGAGAGAGGCCTTAATGAAATATGGCAGTGCAAGTGTCAATGCCAGCCACCTGGAGAGTCTTGGTGGCCCTTGGGCTCTACCTCCCTGCTCTCTGTTCAAGACCTTCTCCTGCAAACTCCTCCGACTTGATAAACTCCTGACTCTAAACCCATATGACAGAGTGAGGTATCAGAAACCTTTCAGCTGTTTAGGAAGTCCCAATTACACAGAGATTATCTCAGGGTTTTGTTTGTTTGTTTGTGGTACGCGGGCCTCTCACTGTTGTGGCCTCTCCCGTTGCGGAGCACAGGCTCCGGACATGTAGGCTCAGCGGCCATGGCTCACGGGCCCAGCTGCTCCGCGGCATGTGGGATCCTCCCGGACCGGGGCACGAACCCATGTCCCCTGCATCAGCAGGTGGAGTCTCAACCACTGTGCCACCAGGGAAGCCCTATCTCAGGGTTTTTATGAGCTCAATGGACACCCTAAAACTAATCACCCCTCTACCAGAGGGTGAGATCCTAATGGCATTTCTATTTCTTCCTTTCTTTTCTTTTTTTTTTGTTTTTTTGTCTGTTCACATTTGTGTTCCAAAGTTGGACTATCACTACTTCTGGTGTCCTAGAATTTTCTCTCTGGCTTTTCATAGCAAATTCCTTCTACCTAGGAATGCTCAACATCACTAATTATTAGAGAAATGCAAATCAAAACTACAATGAGGTATCACCTCACACCAGTTAGAATGGGCATCATCAGAAAATCTACAAACAACAAATGCTGGAGAGGGTGTAGAGAAAAGGGAACCCTCTTGTGCTGTTGGTGGGAATGTAGATTGATAGAGCCACTATGGAGAACAGTATGGAGGTTCCTTAAAAAACTAAAAATAGAACTACCATACGACCCAGCAATCCCACTACTGGGTATATACCCTGAGAAAACCATAATTCAAAAAGAGTCACGTACCACAATGTTCATTGCAGCTCTATTTACAATAGCGAGGACATGGAAGCAACCTAAGTGTCCATCATCGGATGAATGGATAAAGAAGATGTGGCACATTTATAAAATGGAATATTACTCAGCCATAAAAAGAAATGAAACTGAGTTATTTGTAGTGAGGTGGATGGACCTAGAGTCTGTCATACAGAGTGAAGTAAGTCAGAAAGAGAAAAACAAATACCGTATGCTAACACATATATATGGAATCTAAAAAAAAAAAAAAAAATGGTCATGAAGAACCTAGGGTCAAGACAGGGATAAAGACACAGACCTACTACAGAATGGACTTGAGGATATGGGGAGGGGAAAGGGTAAGCTGTGACAAAGCCAGAGAGTGGCATGGGCATATATACACTACCAAACGTAAAATAGCTAGCTAGTGGGAAGCAGCCGCATAGCACATGGAGATCAGCTTGGTGCTTTGTGACCACCTAGAGGGGTGGGATAGGGAGGGTGGGAGGGAGAGAGACGCAAGAGGGAAGAGATATGGGAGCATATGTATATGTATAACTGATTCACTTTGTTGTAAAGCAGAAACTAACACACCATTGTAAAGCAATTATACTCCAACAAAGATGTTAAAAAAAAAATTCCTTCTACCTTTAAAACTCTGGCGAAGAGGACTCTTGTACAAAATGGTCTTTTTTTCCAGCAAGAGCAGAAAGAAAATTGGGTTGTGCTACCTTTCCAGCTCCTCCCATCCTCCTTGTCCTGACAGATGACCTTCCCAAACCCCAGATCTGCACATGCCTTTCTCTGCTTTATGCCCTTCAAGGATCCTGCCCTCATGGAGCTGGAAATGGGTCAAGAGGCTGGACATCATTCATTTGGTGCACAAGGATCATTCAGCATTTACTCTGCAGCAGGCACTGTGCTTCCCTGAATGGGCTGTGTCGCCTTCTGCCGTTTTTCTTTATTTGTATATGTGGTTCCCTCTGCTCTCCTTTGCCTTCCTTGCTTGTGCTCATCCTCCAGACTTATGCCAGGTGTCACTCTTCACCTTGAACCAGAGTCTGGCTGAGATGCCCCACCCAGCCCACACCCATCCCCCTGGCCCTGAGCCGAAGCCTCATCCTGCTTTACATCATCCTTTACCCGCTTGTCTTGTCCTGCCACTGAAGTCCTGGGTCTGGTTCTATTCAGGTCTTGATCCTGAAGCTCGTGCCATGACTGAGCCGGAGCAGATGTTCCATACGTGGTCCTCTGAGTGAGTCCCTGTTCCCCAGCTGATTAGCTGGGAGACCTTGGGCAAGGTATTTATTTATCCTCTTGAAGTCTCCACAGTCACACTTTAAACTGGATACGATAACGGTTCCTCACCAGATGGTCTAAATGAGGACAAAACAAGGCAGTGCCGCTAGGTACTCCTGGGACTGGCCACAACCTGGCTCAATACAGGTTAGTGATTCTCATTAGCTATTTTCATATCTCTCTGAGGAGCTCAGAAAAGGACCATGTGAGCTATGGAAGAAGAAGTAAAAAGGCTCCAGTGGCTGACACTGAAAGGTGGGAGTTTGCAGCAGCCCTGTCTAGGAAAGAACGGGTCAGAATACCCAGCCAAGCAACCAGCACAGCAGGAAAGCGCTGTCAGCCAGCCCAGAGGGACAGCAAGGCTGCTCCCAGGGGACTCCGCACTTTGACCAAAGGTTACAAGTTGTTGATGCTGCTTTAGCCACTCTCCTCGCCAAAGGCATCAGGGGACAGGCAGGGCCCGTGACACCCTCCCCCCAGCTCAGGTCCAGCCCCGTTGGCTCTGGCCCTGCACCTCCAGAGCTATCAGGCTCTGACACGAGGTCAGAAGCTGCAGATGGCAGGATGGTTAAAGAAAGGAGGGGGCAAGGGGGTGAGGAAGGGGAAGCAGTTGGGCAAAGAGAGCGGTGAAGGCTGGCTCAGGTATGTCCCAGGCTGAAGACATGCTCACCTCTTGCAGAAGATTTTTTCATTGGAGCTTTGAGAAGGAAAGAAAATGTTTGTATCTGGTGGCCCCGGAAGTGAGAGAAAGAGCATATTTTTCAAATTTGAGGCTGCTCTGCTCAACCCGCACTCTTTATATCACTTTTAGATCAAAACATTGCCCCCAGAAAACCCTCCTAATAAGTTAATATGCCCCCATAAAGGTGACACAATAACCAATAACTGCTCGTCAAAACAGATTTTTTATTAGTTTTGAATAAGAAAAGGAGATTTCTTTTTAGAGAGAGTAGCTACAGGCAGAAAGGACTAGCTGTGGGATTCAAAGACTGGAAAACACCCAGGCCTGGGTGCCTTAAAGTCTCCAAATTGATCCTGAGTTAATAGCTGAGCCAGGAAATGTTGAAAAAGTGTGTCTTCAGGGAAGCCCTAGATGTTCAAAACCAAGGACTGGAATAAAACCCAAAATGAAACCCATCTAGCAAATTCCCTCCCCAGTTGGCCTACACACATATCTGGACATGCCCAGCCACCATACTCCCTGTGAAACTGACACGGTCAGATGTCATGCTAGCAGAAGACTTTAATTGAAGCTGAGTTACATTAATTACATCATTTCACTGTCCAAGGTTAATTCCCCCAAAGTTACATCATGAAACCAGGGCATTACAAAGGATTAAGGACCAAAGGAAGGTAGATGTGAATAAGGTTTCCATATGGCCATGACTCATGTCTAGTGGTTGTGTCCAAAATGTGGGTGCTCATGACTCACCCCTGATATCAGCACCAGCTCCGTGTGGCCTCCACACGTGTGGATCTCTGACCTTGCCTCCTGCTGCTGAGAACACTGGAGGCCCCTGGTTTAGTCAGGAGTGAGGGAAGCCACAGATAGGACACACATCCCAAATGGGGCCTCTCAAGGTCTATGCTTATTCTGCAAGACTTCGAGACCACCTGTGTTCAGTGTTGCCCCCCAAAATGGTGCTGCCTGGGATGCTAATGGGTGCTATGTGGAAAACAAAGGGTTTAGTGGCCAAATATATTTGGGAAGGGGATTGATCAATGGGGTCCCTCACTGCAAGCCTGCTTGGGGCCCTCAACCTGCTAGTGATCACTGTGAATGCCCACGAAGGCAATAGACTATGCAGCATTTCTTAAAGTTGGCTCACTAGGGAGCCCTTTTTGAAGGAGAATCTGTGGGGTTGGTGCCCTGAAGAACACGCTTCGTAAAACCCTTTTTAGTTACAGCATCTCCTTTCACCATTCCCCCTTGTCACAAAGACAGAGCAGCCTCTGGACATTTGTGTTTCTAACATGGTACACTGACCTTCATCCCAACCACTGGCACATTCTGCAGTAGTTTTTCCGCTCATTCCCACACATAGGTCAACATGCTTTGGCTTCCACTGGAGAACTGAGTGGATGGCGATTCTGAGAAGGACCCCTGGCATTGTTGATTCTGATATAACCATTGAGGAAAGTATGGCCCATAGAGCAGAAGTGACCAGCTGACGGTGAGAGAGAGGCAGAGCCAAGACTGGGCCTCCGTTGTCCTGAGTCCCAGTCCACAATAACGGGAATCGCTTCTCGGGTACAAATAAATGTACTTCCTAGTTAATTAGCCAATGAGTTACTACAGTTACTAATTATTAGGTTACTCAATTGGAGAGTCATTCTTTGATCAATGGACTACTAGATAGGTCTAGCAACAGAGGAAGCAGCAACACTCAAGTGGTGGGGCAGTGCCAGGAGTTAGCAGATGCCAGATTATTCTTTTCAAAGCCTCCATAAAAATCCTGGGCAACCTAGAACTTACTGTATTATTATTTGATCTACCTGAGGATCTTTTCCCTGAATCAGAATTCTTAGTTGCAGACAACAGAATCCACTCTAGCCAGTTTAAGCCAGAAGATGATTAGTAAAAAAAAAAATGTTAGATAGTTTATGTTATCCCCAGAAGGAGCAGAAAATGATTGGATGTGACACAGACAGGGATAACAGAACCAGGAGAAACACCCAACCTCTCCATGGGTCTGTTCTAGGGAAACTCCACTGCCTCTACCACCTACCACTTGACACTTGCAATGCTAGGCTGGATGCTAAAAACTCACAGCGACCCTAGAAGAAGAGATACCTTGACCACATGTTTGTCAGAATACCTGCATAAGCTCACCACCTCCCCTTGCTCACTTCAGCATCTGGATCACAAGCAGATGCATCTGTTAGGCCAAGCTAGGTCACATGCATCACTCTGTTTTATAGACTAAGTTGTGCCCCACCCCCAAATTCATGTGTAGAAGTCTTAACCCCACAATGTGACTGCATTTGAAGATAGTGCATTAAAAGAGGTAATTGAGATTAAATGAGTTCATAATTGTGGGGCCCTAATACAACATGACTGGTGTCCTTAAAAGATGAAGACGGGACACCAGGGCCATGCGAGGACATGGCTGGAAGGCTGCCATCTGCAAGCCAAGGAGAGAGGCCTCAGAAGAAACCAAACATGCTAACCCCTTGGTCTTGTTCCTCCAGCCTCCACAACTATAAATAAATAAATTTCAGCTACCCAGTCTGTGGGATTTTGTTATGGCAGCCCTTATAAATTAATACACCTGCAATCAAGGGAGCCTGGGAAACAGAGTTTGTAGCTTTTCAGGCCCAAGAATACAGAGAGGAAAATGAGAAGAGCCAATCACAGAATCCACCACTTTAGCTAAACAACAGACTCTCAACTAAGATCATAAATGTATGAATGAAACACATCTAGCAAACTCCCTTCCAACTGATGGACACACATGCCTGGACAAGCCCAGCCACCATCCCCTCTGTGAAATCGACACAGTCAGGTATCATGCTATGGGCTTCTCCCAGATTCACCCAAACTTCCTTCCCACCACGATCCTGCTGCCTCCCACCTGGACCATGACCATTGCTGGGTCCCCACCAGGCCAAGACTCCTTAGCACCATCAGCTAGACTATGTCACACACGCATCTCCTCTCACCTACTGAACAGAACTCTGTTTCCTGCCATGTTTCACAGATAGAAACACATCCAAAGAAGCAATTAAAATACCAGTAGACCACACACACACACACACACACACACACACACACACACAGAGTGAAATAAAGCCTCTCACCCCGCAAAAATAAAATAAAATAATAAAATAAAATGCCAGTAGAAATAGAACATGAGAACCAAAGAACAGAGAAACACAAGTAGTCCAGCCATTTGCTTCAATGTTTCCTGGAAAACATGATATAAAGGAAGTCAGATGTGTTGTGTAAATTTCATTAATGGAGAAGATAACTACGAACTTCTCAAGGGAAATTGGTGTTTCTCCAGTTCTACATTAAGAAATGACTCCTGTAGGAGTTCATGTAGAGGCAATGAGAGACACAAGGGACCAAGGGCTCAGCAGTGTCACTCACTAAAGATGCAACAGCAGATTTTACATGGGTTTCTTCCCTCTAAGATGCAATTTAGAGAAGCACCATTCCCAACAGACTCACTTTTCTTAAATCTGCATTATGTTACTTCACTGCCCAGAACAAATGCTGTCTCTCTTTTCCCTACCACTTCTGAGTATCTCTAGCCTGGCCCCAGGCTTTCTCCATCCATGGAAACTCTCTCTCCGGCACTCCCTGGCATGCCCTCTGTCTCCTCCCCACCTCTCGCTAGAAAGTCGTCACCTTTCCTCCTTCTGACCTACCCACATCCTGAGGATTCTGCAAGGAGAGAGACAGTATGAGAAGGAAGAAGAGAGTCAAGTGGAGAAGGGGGCAGGAAGGAAGAGAAGGAAGGAAGGAGGAAAGGGGGCAGCGAGAGAAGGGATGGAGGGAGGGAGAACACCAGGAGACTCCAGCGCCATGGTCTCCACCAGACGGGGTCACACGTAAGGCTCAGTCCAAGTTCTACCACTTCCCTGAAATTTCTCTTCCCACTTCAGGCAGGAGGATTTTGCGGTGCCCTCCCTTGCCCTGAACTGCTGCTGCCTGGCAAGTTAGCACCGTGTTCCTCCCCCGACATGCCCTCTGGCACCTTAGGCTCTGGCAATACCGAGAACCAAGAACTTGACGTTCCTCCAAGCATACCATGGCAACCTACCCAGTATTCATTCTCCCCTCTTCCTTAATAACAGACCTTGGGATTTATTCAGAGCTGCAATGTGCTCAGCTTAAAGACTATATTTTACTGCCTCCCTGGAATCCAGGCAGAGACTAAGAAGTCTCTTTCAAGGGGGCTTGTTGAGATGGAAGGAATAACTTTTGCCCCTTTCCCCTTTTCCTTCTCTCTGCTTCGAACACAGACATCCTAGCTGGAGCTCCAGCAGCCATCTTGTGACCTTGAGGACAGAAGTCACATGCCAAGGATGGCCAAAGCAGAGAGTGAGAATTCACCTCCATACCAGCCCTGAATTGCCTGCTTTTGGATTTCTTCATGGAAGAGAAGTAAGCCTTCATTTATTTTAAGCCACTTTGGTTTTCTCTTTTAGACGGCTAAACCAAAATCTGATAAAACAGCCATGCGGTTTCATGCCACTGAGCCTTTGCATGAATGTTCTCTCTGTCAAGAACTCTT
>NW_006772915.1:883539-886753 GCF_000442215.2 Lipotes vexillifer | reverse complement strand
AAGACCTCTTTCCCTCCAGTTCTCCACCTGGTGAACCAGTAGTCATGTCTGAAGCCTCCAATGAAGCATCCCTCTCTGTGTGGAACCCCTTTTAATTGACTCCTCAGGCAGCTACATAATATTTGTTTAATAAATGTTCAAACAATGGTTGAATAATTGATGAATGAAAACTTCTGAGAATGAATGAAAAATGAATTGCTTGCATAAAAATGACAATATTCTCTGTTCCAGAGCACTGTCTCCTCCTCAACCTCAACTCTTAGGGGGTCTTCTTTGGTCCCAGAGTCCCAGGGGATAATGTGGCATAAACAGGCAGTTGTATCAGGGATTCTAGTCAATGCTGGACGTGCTGTATGACACAATTCCCACCAAGGACAAAAAAACAATAGCAAGAGAGAAAAAAGAAGTAAAAACATATTTGTGAGAGTTGAAAGAAACATCTAACATTTTTTAGATTTTTTTCCCCTACATTAGAATTGGTTTCACCCCTAAATGGCTTTCATGCTGGGCTGAGCAGCCCAGAATACTAAGTGGGGAGGACATGCATAAATTCCATGTGAGAACTGGGTGTTGAGAAGTCCCCAAACTACCAAAGCAGGTGATGGGAATTGCTGCTCCCTCCAGAAATACTTTGTAGCCAGCACTGGCAAAAAAAAGGAATGTCTATCTCAGCAAATGAACAAATATTCAGCTAAGCAGGGACCACAACAAACTTTTCTGAGGACCTAATTGTGCTGGGCATAGACTGGGTGCTGGGGGTTCCAGAATAGCCACAAGGCAACTCTATCCTCAAGCCCTGTTATCAGACCCCAGAAGTGGGAGCCCACATCCTCCTTATCATCTTTGCTATTGCCATCAGCATCCTCCTCCGGGCCAAGGCTGTTATTCCTTGAGAATTCACAGCCCAAGAGATAAGACTAACCTGTTGATATAAGCAGATGTTTGTAAGGCAATGTGATAAATGCAATGATAGAAGTTTGTATGTGATGAGGTAGTGAGAAGGAGAGAGTGATTATCTGGGAAGATCAGGAAAGGTGTAACCAAGAGGGAGATATTGAGCAAGGTTTTGAAGGATAAATAGGATTTTGCCAACCTTAAGCTAAGACACTGGGAAATTCTTTTGTCTCCAGAAGTCTTTAAATATGGTTCTGTATGATGGACCCCAATATTTGAACTAATTCCTCAGGAAGATGCCTTAGAGCAGCACTTCTCAAACATGAATGTGCTTATGAGTCACTTGGAAATCTTGTTAACAAAAGTCTGGGCTGAGTCTTAAGAATTTGCAATCTGACAGTGTGAAGATGCGATAGAAGGTCCTGAACATTCCTGATCTGGACTTCTCTCACCAGCCAATAACAAAGAGCTCTCAGGCAGTGCAGGTCCATGGACCACACATAGAGGAGAATTGACGTAAAGTGTCTCAGATGCTCCAAGAATGATGGGGATTTTTGCCATTTTTTCCACCAGAGCTGCTTCAGGACCATGGTTCTCAATTGCACTTAGAAATCCCTGTGGAGCCTCAACCATCCCCATGCCTAGAACATAACTTGAACAATTACATCAGAATGTCTGAGGAGGGAGAGCCCTGGCCTTGGTAGTTTCTAAAGCTCCCCAGATGGTCCCAATGTGCAACCGGGGCTGGGAACCCAAGCTTTAGGACAAGAGAGTACCACTCGTCATTTATGATAACTTTGACATGATGCCCCCTGTAGATACTACTATCATCCACTTTTGACAAGCAAGGCAACAAAGGCCCAAAGAGGTAAGTGACTTTTCCTAGCTCTGGCCTGACCCCTCCTTCTCAAAGTGGTCCCCAGACCAGCTGTCTCTGGAAGCTTGTTCGAAATGGATCACAGAATTCTTTAATAACATTATTTGATCCTTCCCATCATCCCTAAAAATGTCAAAACACAGGGAACTACCCCCTTCTGCTTAGGCTGCTCTATGACATCAGAGAATGTCTCTGAGTAAAAGCAGTAGTCTGGAGCCTGAGGTCTGGGGTGTGAATCCTGGGCTATGTGATAGTCACTTCAGTGTTCTAACCTGGGTTCCTCAGTCTGCCTTGGCATTGACAAGACCAACACCTATGCCTCTCCAGGTGGCAGTGATGCCCAGGTGATGATATGAAGGACAGAGCCCCATGCAGAACAGACTTCAGTGAACAGCAGCAGCTACTGACCCAACGGTCATGGAAAGCAGCCCTGGAGTAGCAAAGCAGCCTGTGACAGAGTATTTCCTCCCATCTCTCCTGGCAAAGAGTTGTTCCCAACGTTTCTTGCGACAGATGTGGTGCTTACTTTTATCCTTCCCTCCCAAAAGTACCACAGACCTTCCACAAGCCCTTTGTTCCCAGAACAGCTTAGCAAAGAATCTGTGGAGCCTCTGTGGGAAGCTATCCGGGCATAATCCCTGGTGGAGGAAGCAGCTGGTCCTCCAGCTGGGCCCAGGTGGCGAGGACACAGACCTAAGGGGCTGGGATGAGCCCTAGGGCAGCAGACCCCTCCACTCCCCAAGCCCCAAGGAAAGGGGGCCAAGGGCTCCCCAGTCCTCGGCCCAGGCTGTGCTGGCCCCTCAGTTGGCGAACCTCAGACACAAGGATAGGACTTTTTTTCTTTTCCATCTATAATGGTACGGCCAGCTGCTATTGGAAGCCTGTCCCAGCTGGGCAGGCAGCCTGTGAGGGTCCTCACCTGCAGGGCTGCCCTGGAGAGTTCTGAGCTCTGACTTAGAATGGCTACTCTGGGGAGTAGGAGAGAGATCTCATTCTAATGCAGGACCCAGTTCTGCATTTCTGGGTGGTACTGAGATTCTGCATTTCTAACAAGCTCCTGGACAATTCTTAGGCTGCTTGTCCTTGGATCACACTTTGAATAGCAAGGACTCAGCACAGCTAGTTTTGAGTACTTCCCAGACCATTCCTGATTGCACGGCATTGAGAAAGGTATTTAACTCTGGGAGCCTCTGTTTCCTTGTCTGCAAGATGGAGTAATAATCACCTACTCCACAGGGCGACAGGTCACTAAGCTCCTGAGTGAGTGAGTGATTAAGTGGAGCTCAAGTCCAGGCTCTGCCTTCTGTAAAGCAAAGACAGACCCAGTAAGGGTGTTTGAGGAGAGTTTGGGGCTCAGCAACATTATTAGTTCCAAGGGGCCATGTGACAGCATAAGTTTCAGAATCAAATGGACTTGACTGGCTCTCTGAGTCTCAGGAATGC
>NW_006772915.1:860464-883502 GCF_000442215.2 Lipotes vexillifer | reverse complement strand
GTCTGAGGAATGCCTCTGTAACTTATGGGCACCAAGACATAGGAAGGTTTTGTTGTTAGGGAGTTAAAATTAAAAATCTTTAAAATGTTATCACATTTTATGTGGGTTTATTACATAGGAGGCACTCAATAAATGTTGGTTTCCTTTTTCCTATGTTAGTTTCCTTATTTCCTGTGTTAGTTTTTCACTTTCCTATCTTCCCAGAGAAAATGCAACTACAAACCAACAGAGTCCACTAGGGGCTTCTGGGGGAAATTATTCAAGACCATTAGCATGAATGCTTATCTCTAAATTACTATTATTAGTCAGAATCCTTTGGTTACAAGTGACATGAACCCCAGCTTAAACAGGCTTAAAAGGATATTACATTTCCCTTAACTGAAATGTCGGGTGGAGCTCAGGCACAGCTAGATCTAGGTACCCAAGTGATAGTGTCAGGAGCTTGTCTCTCTCTGTACCTCTTTATTCTGCTTTCCTCGGCATTGGCTTCATTCTTGGGCTGGCTCTTGGCATGTGGTGACAAAAATTATCTCTAGCAGCTCCAGGTTGACAGACTTGGCAGAAAAAGAGATCCTCTTTCCTGAACAAACCAGAAAAAGCCCCAGAGCTGACTCTTACTGGCAGGTTAAGTGATGTGCCTATCCCTGAGTAAATTGCTATAACCTGCTCAGTCCTGTATAACATGTCACCCTGGAGGCAGGCCACCCGATCACTTCAACAGAGTAAAAGAGTGATGTATTAGTTTCCTAGGGCTGTCACAATACAGTACCACAAACTTGGTGGCTTAGACAACAGAAATTTATTCTCTCACAGCTCTGAAAGCCAGAAGACCAAAATCAATGTGTCAACAGAGTTGGTTCCTTCTGGAGGCTCTGAGACAGACTCTGTTCCATGCCTTTCTCCTGGCTGCTGGTGGTCACCAGCAGTCCTTGGGGTTCTTTCACTTGGAACTGTTGTTACTGAACCAAACTTTGGGTCTGCTCTCCTGCCATGCAGCAAAGCCAATTTACTGACACCAGGCTATGGTGAAGGAAAATACAGCGTTTATTGCAGGCACCAAGCAAGGAGTAAGGGCAGCTCATGCTCAAAAGACCCGAACTCCCTGATGGTTTTCAGGGAAGTGTTTTTAAAGGCAATATTTGGGGGTGAGGGTGGCAGGATGTGTGACTTTCTTCTGATTGGTTGGTGGTGAGGGCACATGGTGGTGTTCTAGGAATCTCAATCAGCAACCTCCTGGTTCCAACCAGTCTGGAGTCTACATGCTTCTGCTCAGTTGTCACCATCTTCCACTTTGGGGCGTGGGGGGAGGGGACAGGGAATCTTGGATCCTAAAGAATAACTCATAGATATCTGTCAGATGGTTATGCATGTCTCTTGAGGAGGAACTGGGACTCTATTTTAGTGCTGAACTGTTGTCATTACTTTTCTTTTCTTTTTTTTAAATAAATTGATTTATTTTATTTATTTATTTTTGGCTGCGTTGGGTCTTCATTGCTGTGCATGGGCTTTCTCTAGTCATGGAGAGTGGGGGCTACTCTTTGTTGCCATGCATGGGCTTCTCATTGCAGTGGCTTCTCTTGTTGCAGAGCACGGGCTCTAGGCATGGGGGCTTCAATAGGTGGCTCACAGGCTCTAGAGTGCAGGCTCAGTAGTTGTGGCTCACGGGCTCAGTAGTTGTGGCACATGGGTTCAGTTGCTCCACTGCATGTAGGATCTTCCCAGACCAGGGCTCGAACCCGTGTCCCCTGCATCGGCAGGTGGATTCTTAACCACTGTACCACCAGGGAAGCCGTGTCATTACTTTCTGAGTTTAACTGCTTCTCCTTTCTCTCTGCACTGCCTCACTTCCCTACTTAGTAACTGCATGAGCCTGCTTTTTGGAACTCAGGGAAGGACTAGGAAACTAAAGTATTTTTCTACAAACAAGAAACTGGGGGGCACAGAGGGACTTTTGTACCCAAGAAGGCCCTGCAGGGTCCTGCTCAACTTCAATCCCCCCTTTTCTTTGATTCTCCTCAATCTTAAGGGGAACAGGTGTGGGACAAGAAAGGGAATAAAGTTTTGGATAGAGGTTAATCATAAACTCGGCAAAGGAACTCAGTTTTAGGGGGACTCAGTTTTGCTCTATCACTCTATTCTCTGCCTCAATTATCTTCTGTTTCTCTGTGCCTTCACATGACCTTATAATGACACCAGTCATTGGATTAGGGCCCACCTGATCCAATATGACTTTATCTTAATTATCACACCTGCAAAGACCCTGTTTCCAGATAAAGTCACATTCTGAGTGGGAGTCACATTTCCAAGTGGGAGGAGACCATTCAACCCAATACAGGCAATAAACCAGAAGGAAAATTGGGTACAAATACCAGAAACAACAGGATGCGTATGCTTGGCAGGTAAAATACAAAACCAACAGATATCCATAATACCACATGAGTTACCAATCATCAGATCATCAAAATAGAGGAGATCTTAAGCAAATCTGTTGTCCCACTGCCTAGAAACCACTGTGCCTAGTTAACTGCACAGGGGAAATTCCACAGGGAACCCAGTTCTACAGCAACCAGGAATCTCTTTTTAATGGGAATCCTTCTTAGAAGCAGAGCTAAATTTGTAACAAGCCTAAAGACTGGAAGTCTCTTCAGGCAAATTCACAACCTCCCCAACTGTTCTGACTTCACACGTGTCTAAGATGTTGAGAGCTTTACCCTCCAGGGTAAGGCCATAGAGCCCAGCTGCGTCTAAAAATGTAAAGTTCCTTTGTGAAGGCAAAATGTCAACAGTTTCTGAATCTCCAGCCTCAGGAGGCATACGCTCCAACATGCCTAAACTGGACCCAACTCCTCAAAATTACCATCGTCAAGATTCTAACCCAGTCATGGATTTTACTTCTTTTCCTCCCTGAAGAAGGAAATTCAACTTTCAATTTCTTAGGGGAAAAAAGATCTGGGAGAATTTCAGTTAAACTCTTAACAGTAGTTATCCATCTCCGGATGGTAGGATAAAGGCGGGTTTCACTGCAGTATAAAGTATTTTTAAATAAAAAATAATAATAAAGGTACTTCTAAATTAAAAATATCTCCTAGTGGTTCTGTTAAACCCACTACAGCATGTTGTCAGCTAACAACCATTGATTTAGGCTGTCCAGTGAATAAGAAAATTTATCCCTCAACAACAACCAAAACAAAAAAATCTAAGTGAAAAGAAAAGCAGTGGAAACAGAAAGCAATTCCAGCCAAGTGATATTTTCCATTCTCATTTCCTCAAAGAAGCAAAGATTTCCCATTTAGTGCAGTGATACTCCCTGGGCACCTGAGACCCTGCACAGGGGTCCCAAGTCCCAGGTCTGACTCACAATGTTGCCTCTTCCCAGCTGTGGGACTCTAAGCAAGTCACTTTACCCATGCGAGGCTCCATCTCCTCATTTTCTAAAAATATGTCTACTGTTCAGCTATATTTATATAGTTGTCATACACTCAAAGGGTCCACCTATGGGCAAGAGCTCTGAAGACTCTATAAACATTACAGGGGATTATTATTAAAATTCCTAATTATTTAAGCATGTGTGGCATCCTGCCAGAACCCATTAAAGCACATACACAAATAAAAGGAAATCCTTTTCCTCAAAATGATGGCCTTCTTTGCTTGTTTATTTTAACTTCAGGTGTGCTGAAATCATCTCACTTCTCAGCCCATGGAGTATGATCACCTTGACCCTTGAAAGCTTCCACTCTTAGTATTTATTTATTCCCTTTCAGCTCCATTTCCCACTCCCCTTCACTTCCTCCCTGCCTACAGGCAACTATTTTATCCTGTTTAACTTATAGCCTTTCGTACGTATTCCTTAAAAGCTGTATATATTTGCCCACGTATATTTTTCATCTACATAAATGACGTTGTTTAATGTTTCATTTTGCTTTCTAGAATTCTCATTATGGTCTTAAGGTCCAGCTCTGTTGCTATTGTATATGGGATCTGTTTCCACTATTTGTGACGTTGAACTTCACGTGCACCCATGGCACTTTGCCAGCCTGGTCTTCTAGCTTGATGGACAACCCCCTACCACTACAAATAACACTGCAGTGAACATCTTTGTTCAGACCTCCAGCTACAGCTACAAGCTGGCTTCCAAGGTATGCACATACTCAGCTTGCTTGTTCTCCAGCCTAACTTCCTCCCAGCAGTGGGGAAAGCACCTGTATTTCCCAACCCCACCACACTTGGCATTATCCAGCTTTCTAATAGATATAAAGATGTAGTCTAATACACATAAAGGGATATCTTATTGTTGTTTAATTTTCATCTAACTTGCTTCTAATGATAGGAAGCACCTCTTTGTGTGCTTATTACTTGGGGTGGGGGAATTCTTCTTCTGACAGTTATGTGTTCATATCCTCTTCCCATCTTGTTAGGAGTTGCTATTTTCTTCTTGTTGATTTGAGGATTTCTTGCATAGCCTAGACATATCCTCTCCCATTCTGTCATCTGTTAACTTTGTCCATGGTGACTTGACCAGAGATCCTGCATTTGGCTGTAATCAGATTCATCTCTCTTCTGCCTTGTGATTTGCACTTTCCACTAGATCTTCCTCACTTCCCACACCTGGTCCCCACACTCCAGCTGGCCCTACACCATGGTAAGTATCCCATCCTGGCAAGTAAAACTCAGTTTGTGGTTTCAACTCTCCTGCCGGCTCAAAGATAAAACCCAAGCACCTTGTTCTGTTATACAGGACTCTTTCCAACCTAATCCTAAACATTCCCACCTCTTTTCTGCTATGTTAGCCCCCATTTCCATCCCAGCCCCCTCCAGCCCCCTCCTACTAGTCTGCCTTGCATATACTGTCCATACATCAATAGACCCACATCCCCCTTCTTAGCAGGCAAATGCAAAGACGCTTTCAACTGTTGCTTTTGCTTTTGAGTAGTTGCAGTTTTTTCTCCTATTCAGTGCACCAACAACATTTGCACATTTAACAAGTGTGGTTTCCACTTTGGGAGAGAGTCCTAATGGCCCGTGACCTGTTACTGTCAGTGTAGTCATATTCATAGAGTAAACAATGTATAGAAGAAGAAAGAATGCTCACATCTCCATTTTACAGGTCAGGAAGCTGAGTCTTGTCAAAGAAAAACAGTGCTGGACATGTGGCACTGATGGCAAGACAGATTTTATTCAGACTACTGCCATAGAGGAGAGAGACTCCAGCATAAACCGGTCAACTCCAGCAAAAACAAAGATAATTGAGGTTTTTAAAAGGGGGAACAGAGAGGGAACCAGAAGAGGGAGTTATGGGAAATGAAAAGAGGGACTAGAGAAAAGGGACTAGGTGGGCTATGGGAAAAGGAGCAATTACAGAAGGGGGTGAGTGGAGAATTACTGGAAATGGTTTGGCAAGTGGGTTGGGATAATGGGCATTTTGCAATTTGACAGCACTGCGCTGTTTTGAGCAAGAACTCAGCCCAAGGGCTGGATCACCTTGAGGTGACCTAGTGCAGATGGAAGCCGGGCCAAAGCTTCCTAGCCGTGGTGTTTGGCCAAGTCCTTTGTGCTACAGGGAGTTTGCTGTCCAGGCGTCCCAGTGGTTAGGTCAAGCACATACGGCTACATAAGTAACAAGGCAAAGCCTAGATTTAAATGGAAGCCTGCCTGACCACAAAGCCCAAATTCAACCCTTGTTTCTGGCTGGTATTTGTAATTTTGCTGAGGTGCTGATTTGGAGTGAGCCCTGTGGGAGCCTCAAGAGCAGGAGGGAGGCTCTTAGCTGGTAAGGCCGCCCAGCTGCCCTCAGCGTCCTGGGTCTCTTCCGGTCCTGAGGTAGCAGGAACTCTTGTGAAGGTACATACAAGCCATTTTTTAAAAATGACTTTATAGAAATGTGCCACGAAGTGGGAAACACACACACGCACCTCATGGGAAAGTTGGAGTGATTAAGGTATAAAAAAGTGCAAGAACTATATGCTACTTGATGGGAATGTAATTTAGGAGAAAGCTTGCTTGAGACTTCCTTCACAAACATGGGAACTCTCAGAAGCTTCTAGAAGCAGCCCTCCCAAACACCACCATCCTGAGATACAACGAACTCTCTGAGTAGGTTTTAGCAAAGAGTACTGTTTTAGGAATCACCTGACATTGGCCACAAGGCACTTTGCTTCAAGCCACACCCTTAGCAAAAAGACAGTAGCAGCACTGCTTTCTGTGGCCGAGAACATCAGGTTTTCAAACTCGAGTCCCCCTCAGAGTTTAATTTATATAATTATAGTTTGCCTCCTAGGACTCTCCCTGTGGATACAACTGGCTTGGTTGTCATCATTACTGCTGTTCATCCAAATTACTGGGCAGGGCAGGATTACAAGGCTGAGCCCACGACAGGGAACCTCCAGGAGGGAAGGTGGTTTCCTCTATCAGCTAACGAGTTCCTGTCTGACAGGAAGGATTATTTTGCTCAGAGCACAATGCATCTACATTTGGTGTAACATCATCAGAAAAATGAGAAAGTGTCTCATGTGTTTTTTCCTGTCCATAAGCCTTTGCCAACAAGAGGACCTCTTGCAGTGTCCTGGGACCCCAGGCTCTCCAGGTTCTGGAACACCAGCTGTCCTGACTCAGAGACGGCATCAAATTAGAAGAACACCTTGTCAGAGACAGACTGTGTGGGTCCGAATCCTTGCTCTCTGTGCCGAGCCTCCTGGTCTGTCACGCCTCCCTCCCAGGCAGTCATGAGGAAGAACTGAATTCATGCAGGCACTGCATCAGCTCTCACCCAACCATCCGGGATCTGGCTGCCAGCCTCTCTGAGCTGGGTTGAGGCCAACATCACATGGTCATTACCCATGATGACAGTGGTTAGCGTGTATGTATACCCCTTCGCGGCAAGCTGTCATGACAAACTGCAGGCCCTTGGCATGCTGGGGGCCAGGGGCTCCATCACGTACTGGCTGTGGGGTCTTGGGTCACACAAGTCCCCTTTCTGTGCCTCCCCTTCCCACACTGAAAAATGTCACAGGTTGAATACCCCCTTTCTTAATTCCCCTACTTCCATTCTAAGACTTCTAACCACTGCCTGGGCCTGGCTAAGGCATTCTTGCGAAGTCAGATCCTATAATCATCCCAACTTGGGATGTTTATATCTATTTGGGGAACAAACTGCCTGGAATAAAGACTAAAATGTGGCAGATCAACTATACTTCAATTAATTTTTAAAAATTAAAAATAATAACAATTAATTAATTAATTAGAATTAAAGGATTAAAATATGAAAATATGGTGGTCAGGCCACTCAGGATGGCTGTCCTCTTGCTCTCTGTACATCTCCTGCTTGATCAGTGCCTGCTTCACCTACACCTACCCACGTAACTGACCTTCCTACATACCTGTCCCAAGGCCCCAGCTAATAATTGTTCTAGCTTTAGATCAGAACTCTCCACTATGCTTATCAAAGGGGTGGTGAGGGATGTGCCCCTCTACTGGTTTCCCTGGTAACCAGTGAGCTAACCTGACCTCAATTCCCCCTATTATAACTGGTAACCTCCCCCTCCCCCACCCACAGGAGCAAAGACTGCCACCATGTCCAGCCTGCCATCCACCACACATGGTGGGGTGTCACTCCAGGACCTTGCTTCAGATGTGTAAACTCCACCAACCATTAAACCATTGATATCTCCGTTGCTGGCTCCCGGCTCTTTCTTCTGTCTTGAAGTTGGGCAAGTGCAGGTCCCGTAGGCATGTGGGGTGCAGCCTAACAGAAACCTAGAAAAGAGGCACCAAGAGACCCCCATACAGACCTCCAAGAGCCTTACTAAGACTGGGGATAGAGGGACAGGGAGAGAGTGAATTCCTCAGGCCATCTGACAAAAGATGAGGGAGAAAGACCCTTGCCAGGAGGCATTCCAGAAATCAGGAATGGAAAGGGCATTCAGAGGTACTAGGGAACCTGACACCATCACTGCCATAGCCCAAAGTCAGCCCCATGATCCTAAGACCTTTGGTCCCTTTGAGAAGGACTAGCCCTCAGGGCACTAGAAGGTGCCCTCAGGGATCATGTTTCTGACTTACTTGTTCTCAGCACTGGAAGACTCAACGGTGTGGTCTTCTGGCACCTTCATGACAACCAGTTTAGACAATCAATCTAAGCATCAGTGAAACCTACTCACTGTTGGACTTTGCCCCACCTTCCTTGCCTGGGGGTTGTGGCCTGACAGCAAAGAGGAAGGAATTAGACTGTGAGAAGGACAGGGCCAAGGCCAAGGACAGTAGCCTAGAAGCCAGCTGCCCAAGTCAGCCGAGGACAGCTGGGGACCTTGAGCTCGAAGGCGGATGACCAGGCTTTCAGGTGCATCTGTATCCTGCCTTTCAGTTCACACACAGCAGAAAGGAGAGACAAGTGCTTCCAGGCAGTGCCCTCCAGAGAGGAGGCAAGTCTCCTTAGAATGGGAATGAGTGGCCAAGCCCTCACTGGCCAGGGCTGGAGCCTGGGAGGGTGGCGGCGGGGCATCAGACCTGCACACGGCAGGTTGGCAGCCGCCAAAACACGCCACACACACACCTGGTGGCAGCCCTGGGACTGCTCTGCACGTTTCAGCTCAGCTGGGTCCGCTCTGTCCCACCCCAGGGAGAAGAGAACCTGCAGGCGTGGAGAGAAGGAATGGCACCCATCCTACCTTCACCCCAGGGTCAGCTCAGTGCCCTCCGGCACCTAGAAATGTGCCCTCAGCACAGGCTCAGCCCTCAGCAGATGCTGGAGAAGGAGGGCACGAATGCTCACCGGGATGCTGGTCCTGTCTGCCATCGTGGACAAGGCCCTTTACCTCTCTGAGTCGCAGTTTCCCTCTGAAAACTGTGACAACCATACTTGCCTCTGCGGTGTGTAAGAGACAGAATGGGATAATGCAAGGGAAGCTCGGTCAAAAGCTACACGACAGCAAGAGACAAAAGACTAGAAACTGTCTCCTTCTCATTCCTCTCTAATATGGCCAGTTATCATCTTTGATGGCTAATCAAGGGCAAAATTCTCTTTTTCTCACTTTCTTCTATTAAAGTGACCACAAACTGGGCTCGTCATTAACATACACATACCTGAGAGACACGGATACATACATGCTCACACATATACTTTGCCACCTCAGCCCTGCTGCTCCCCTACCTATGGTCCCCTCTCTCAGTGAGTGGCGCCAGCACCCATCCATCCAGGATTCAGCACCCAGGGAGTCCTTACTGACACCACTTCCACTCCCTGGTCCAATTCCACATTGTGAGTCTATCGGAGCCCCTACAGAGCTTTTAAGTTCCTCCTCCGGCTCTGATCTAGAGCACCATCCTCTCTTGCCTGGATTGTTCCATTTGCCCCCAGGCTGGTTCCTCTGCATCTCCTCCTTTACCTCTTCTGGCCAGAGTGAACTTTCCAGGAAGCACATCTGATCACATCACTCCTTCAAAAATCCTTCTATAATAGCTGAAGATGGGGTCAGGCAGGGCCTGGGGAGTCTGGCCCCAGCTTCCTCTCAGGCCTCATCCCCTTTTGCTTTCCTGACTGCCGCCCTGTGGGCCTTCCAACAGACCTGCAAAGAAGGGCCCCTCTCCCTCAGATGTTTGCAGACCCTGTTCTTACTCTCTCCTTTCTCTACCTGAGAGCTCCCATTCTTCTCTCTGATTCCCATACAAATGTCCTCCCCAGGGAGAATAATTCCCTGACAATGACCCCTGACCCTACTCCATAATTGCCCAACCCTCCAGAGTGCAACTGCTCCCTTAGCACCTGATACGCTTCATCTTTGCCACTTATCACAGTCTTTAATTATATATTTGGGTAATTTTTCTTACCTAGGTCTCCACCTCCAGACTGGAAACTACCGGAGCTATAACTGCATCTATTCTGTTCACCTCCGTATCTTTAGAGTTTGGCTGGGCACATGCGAGGCAATGACTGCTGAATAAATGATCCCACAGGAATCAAAACTATCTCTATATTTATGTTAACATTTTTAAAAGCCTTCCCATATATATTTTTTTTAATCTGAGTGACCTTCGAGGAAATACGCTGTTTACTATTGATCTAAGGTGGTGGTTCTCAAACATGACAGTATATTATATCAACAGGGGAGCTTTCAAAATATACAGAAGCCCAGCTCCCATCCCCAGAGAGTTTGTCTTAAATGGTCTTGGGAGGCACCAGGTCCTTGTATTTTTTTTAATTTCCTCCATCTGACTCTCCTGTGCAGCCAGGACTAAAAACACTGACCTAAGAGGCTCAAATAAACTCAAGATTTGGAACTGGACCAGGAAGTGGACATGCGGGTACAGTCTGGGAGCCCATATGACTTGAAAAGGAAGCCCAACCATCAGATAGTGGGGATGGGGAAAGAGGATCCAGCCCTCAAATAAGGGGCAAATAAGATCCAAGCAGTTGTCGGCACTCTTACTAAGCAACGGAGAGAGTAGGAACCAGGGCAAAGGCCAAGACCTGTAGAAAGGCTGAACATGGCAAGGGGCGGGCCGGCTACCAGGGGAGAGCACAGCACATGCACACATGGCCTGGCCTCAGCCTCAGCAGAACAGGGCCCAGGCGGCCAGACCAAGTGCGGGCACCCACCTGCTCTCAAGGACGGGGTCCTGATGAACTGCCAGTGCCCTCTGCTTTGGCTCAAGCCCAGGATGTGTCTGACACATCAGCTTGAAATTCTTCAGGGCTTTAAGCCTGCTGAATCTCGGGACAGCTTAATTATGGCCAGAGAAATTCCTCTATAATTTTTGAGCCCATTTAGAGTTTGATGCTTAGAAAGCAAACTTTTTATTTGTTCAAAGCTAGAGTGTTAAAAACCCCCAACAGACAAAAGAGCTATTGATGAGCCTGCCCCACCCCCACCCCTTCCCATCTTCTGGGCTTTGTTGGTCAGCACAACGTGTCAGTTGTTTTTGTCTGGTTGTGTTTTGTCCTTGTTTTCAGAGTTGGTCCTGTACCCCAGGAAAAAGACAAGATCGACAACTTGAAAAGAGAATGGCCCTCTCTCCTCCGTCCGGAAAGGCCAACATCTCCTTGGCGATCAGCCAGACTGATTTAATGTCCTTCCTAATGATGGGAAAGGGCTGGTGATTAAAAACCCGCAGACACGACCCCCGTCTGGAGGCAAGGCAAGCCCAAGGGAACCCCAGTGGCTGCATAGAGGGGGCTACCCGTCGTTGGCACCCCAAGTGGCCCTTGTCAGTGGGGTCAGATTGCCACAAAGCGGCACTACACTCACTCACACCAGGCATCAGCCACTAGACACCAGGGCACAGGCCTGGAGAGGCACTTATGGTAAAACTGGGCTGTACCCTGGGTAGTATGGACAGTAGGGAATACCCAGGGTCCTGGTGAAGAAAGGGGGTGGTCAGAGGGACCCAGCAAAGAGATGTTGCTGGAGAGCTGTATTCCTGACTAAGCTGACAGACAGATTGCAGGTAGAAGGGAGACAGGCCGGAGAGCAGAACTCCGGGTCCACACAGAGGTGAAGGCAGTGTGCAAAATGGAGGAAGGGGAACCAAGGCTGGGAACCCCGAGCAAGCCACACACGTGGCCAGGGGGTGCAGAATGAATGCATGCAAATAGCCTCAGCCTGTCAGAAGCTACCTCCAGGAGTCACTTGGAAGGCAACTACGGAGATTGGCAGTGTTTGATTGGCATGCCCCACCACAAGGCACAGCTTTGCTTGCAGGTTCTGCCATAATTCCTCACGCTCTAAAGAGGTTTGTGGATTTTATCGATTTAAGGGAAAAAAGCTGCAATTCACTCTCCCTGATCCCTGCTCGAGGAATGATGGCTCAGCAGGGGGGCGGAGGGGAAGGTGACAGCGTGTGCCAGGCTGGGGGAATGGAACCTGGGAGACAGCCTCAGGAAGATGCTTAACCTGCAGGGCCTCATCTCCTCTGTGCAGAGCGGAGGTTTGACTGGGATTATCCTGTCTTCCACTGGCTCCCAGGGAGCTGGAGAAGAGAACATTCCTTTGGGTACTACCAACCAGGCCTTCCTTTCTCTTTTATCACTTTATGCCCCTCATAAGCTGCCTTCGACGTTCATTTCCCTGATTAAACCCTATTTCCCCAAAATAAAATGTGAACGTGTGAAAGGAACCCAGCAGAGTCTGATTTAGACCCAACCCTGACTCACAAAAATTCCTATTATCATGAGCCTCTACTGAGCAGTAAAATCCAATGCCACCTCTAACACCTATCACAGCCCCAAGGGTAAAGAACCTTGTTGAGTGTCGACCACAAGCCAGATACACGTGGAGGACTGTCAGCTCATTCACTTAATCCTCCCAGCAACCCTTCGAAGTCCGGACTCTTATTTTCCCACCTAACACATGAGGAAAATGGGGCACAGCGCTAACAAGTCTCACAGCTAGGAAGTGTGTAAACCAGATTTTCAACCCAGGAAGTCAAGCCCCTAAAACCCAAATGTATAGCTCCTACTCAATACTGCCTCCCAGAAATAATATACAATAAAATGAAAGAAAAAATTCGTGAGATATGCATGTATCACCTAGCTTTTGCTGTGTAACAAGCTACCCCAGAAACCCAGCTTAGTGACTAAAACAGTATTTGTTGTTTCTCATGATTCTGGGTGGTCTTTCTGGGCTGGCTCAGCCACAGCTGGGTGGTCTAGGATGGTCTCAACTTCTGGGTCTGGTGTTGGCACAATATCAGCTAGGGTGACAGGAGCAAACTCAACACCTGGAAGGCTAGCCTACACCCATTCATGTGACCATGATCCAGGATTCTCCAACAGGAGAGCAGGCCTCAATTCACAGAAGCTCTATAATGAAATCAGTATAATATTGTAGCTCAATTACAATTCAATTTAAAAACGAAGTTTTAGAAAACTATATCACCTACAGCACATTTGATAATGTCACACAGCCAAGGCCAGATTCAAGAAGTGGAGAAATAGATTCCTCGCCTTGATAGGAAGATGAGCAAAGTCATATTACCAACAGGCATACCAGGATGGGGGCAGTTGGGGGCTATTTTTCGCAGTCTATCACATATACCCAGAGGTGAGCATGCATGCACGCACACATGCATGCACACACACACACACACACACACATACGCGCACACACACACACACACACACACACACACACACACACACACACACACACACACACACACACACACACACACAGGCTTACGGTGCTCAGGAATTTAATGCAGTGCCTCATCTAGTAGACACCCAGACATTTATTTTGATGACAGCCTCTACTGTAAGACTCAAGTTGTCCTGTCAGCTGACCAGACATTTATAAGCCCAAGGATCATATGATTCTTGATATGATTTAGGAGAAAGACCTAGATCAAGATTACAAATTTCTTTAACTTGAACACTCTTCAGTGGGGTAACAGCAGGAGTCACAAAGAAAATGCCCCTTTTTCACTGGAAAGGATCCTAATGCTATTGCTATAATCATGCCCATGAAATGCTTATCACTTGCTGCCTCTGAGCTACCTCTCGGCTACCTACGCAACATCTCTCCTTGGCTGTAAAAAAGCATCTTAGGTGTATGCACTGTGCCAGTTACCCACTATCCATTCCCATTTATTCCTTATGACCAGAACCTTGGTTTTGTCTAGGGTGTAGTATGCTCCCCTGACTGCCTTCCCAATAGGGGTAGCTGTGCACACAGTTATGGCCAGCAGGACACAAGTGGAGGGTCTGGGGGAAAGCTTGCACATTCCTGACACAGGCTCCTGTTTCCTACACACACCCCTCACTGCCCTCTTCCTGCTTCTTCCTGCCTGCAATGGGGATGGGAAGCTGGAGGGACAGCAACCACCTAGGACCACAAAGCCACAACCATAAGCCCAAAGTGGCAGAGCGGAAAGATGCAAAGAGTCTAAATTTTTCAAAGCACCTTGGAGCCACCACTCCAGCCCTGGACCCACTACATCAAGCCTTCTTGTTACACATGACACACAAACCCCTCACTTGTTCAAGCCACTGTTTATGGCATTTTTCTGCCACTTTGCAGTGAATTCAATACATCCAAAGCCAAACTCATGATTTCCCCCAAACCTGGTCCCCAGCCAGCCTCTGCACATCTGCAAGCCAGAAATAAGGGCCGTCATGAATTCCCTACCTCCTTGACCTCTGTGCTGGGATGGGTCAATGATCTTATCTCTGTCTTTATCTCCTCCTCCTCCTGCAACTGACCACACTGCCCCCAATTCATTTTCTTCCCCATGCCACTAGAGTCATCTTTTCCAAGTACAGATCTTCTCGGGTCACCCCCACTCTTACAGCCCTACTTGAGCACTCCCTGCACTTAAGAGAAAGACCTGCACCCTTCACCTGGCCCCTCATCTCCTCTGCATACCTCTTCCCTCCTGGGCTCTGTACACTCTCACCTTTCAGTTCAGTGGTTCTCAAACGTCGCATGTTAGAAACACCTGGGCTCTTTTAATATTTAACTGAATCACAACCTCTAGAGGTGTGGCCTGGGCATCTGTATTTTTTGAGGCTCCCGAGGTGATCTAGGGTGCAGACAAATTTGGGAACCACTTTTCCTTAGCCAGGTGGTGCTCTCCCCACCCACTCATGGGCTTCACATGAGGTCTTCCTCAGGCCTAGACCCCACCACTCCCTCCCTCACCCACATCCTTCTCAACCTTCTCGTCCTTCAGCTGACAGTTCAAACGTCACTGTCTCAGGGAATCTTTTTCAAGTCCCCAAACTAGGCCAGGTGTTCCTGTTCCAAACTCTCAGAGCCTGTGACTCTTTCCTCCAGAACGCTCACGGCAGTTGGTCAATATACTTTTGTTTTCTGATGATTCACTTAATGTCTGTCTCCCCACCAGGCTTTAAGGTCTCTGATCTCAAGTCCTTTCTGGTTTTCCTTTCCACTGTCCTGGCTCAGTAGCTTTGCAGTACATATCTGTTGAATAAAGGGATGGTCAGTATCACCTCCACCTTGTAGATGAGGACTCAGAGATGCTAAATCTAAGATCCCTCTGTTGGAGTGTAACAAAGAAATACTCAAAGCCAGATGTTAGTACTCTTCTAAGCCAGCAATTTGCGAACTTCTGCTACATCAGTATCACCTGGAGGGCTTGGTAAACACAAATCACTGGGCCTCAGCCCCAGAGTGTCTGCTGCAGTAGGTCTGGGGAGGGGCCCAAGAATTTGTGCTTGGGTCAAGTTCACAGATGCGGATGCTGCAGGTCCAGGCCCTTGAGGACCACGGCCCCAGCTCCCCTCACTCCTGGCCACTGGGGGCATTCAGTGACAGGGAAAAGCCAAAGTGAATTCAAATCCACCTATAACCTAAGAACTGTCTTTTTTCTTTTATTATCTTTCTTTCTTTCTTTCTTCCTTCCTTCCTTCCTTTCTTTCTTTCTTTCTTTCTTTCTTTCCTTTCTTTTTTTTTTTTTTTTTTAATTTTTATACAAAGGTTATGTTCACATTGTTAGAATCTGGTGTTCTTTTTTTTTTTTTTTTTCCTTTTTTTTTTTTTTTTTTTTTAATTTTTATACAAAGGTTATGTTCACATTGTTAGAATCTGGTGTTCGTCCCAGCGTTAAGAAGGGCCTCCTTTCTCCCCATGGCCCTGCTGACAGAGAGATCCCAGCTGTGGCCAAGCTCAGTCTCCCCAGGGGGGCTGGCAAAGGCTCTAAATATACTGGCAGCCAAGTGGCAAAGGGGCCTGGCAGGCCCACTCCAATCCTAGCACACCTGACTCGTGTCCAGAAAAGAGACAAGCATGAAATCCTGCCTGGAGAAAAGTGGGCAGGGGTGGTCCTCCCTACAGCAGCAGAGATTGCCAGAAGATTCCCAGAGCCACACTTCCAGACCCCCATCTGTTTAAAATCCCCTTTTCTCCACTTTTTTCTCCCCTTCTGTGTCTTCCAACTAATTGTCGTGAACAAGCCTACACATATCTTTAATGCACATTTGGGCCTGTGAAAACAAAAGGTACAGATTTTGTATCACTTACAGCTGGTTTCACCCGGAAAATTAATACTTTCATCCTGTGAGGTTTGTTTGTATTTTGAAGTCCCAAACCACAGATCTGACGTGCATGCTGACTTTCTTGTCAGAAACAGTGGCCACAAAAATATTTTTAAAAAATTAAAAAACTTTAAAAAAATCCGTAGTTAATGGCTCATTTCAGGATTGAGATTCCCATGTCAGAGATATTACAAGTAAAAGGAGTTCCGTAGAAAAAATTAAGAAATCTGAAACATTTTGAACAAAACCCATTAGGTAGGGCTGGACTGAGGATGGGGAAGATGCCTGGAGTTAATGTTTTTTCAGCTCATTACTAACCAGAGCTAAGACCCCATCCAGCACTCATTCATCTGCATTTCACACACCAGAATTTTGGAAATAATTGTGCTGTGACTGAGCTTTACCCCAGTACAACCTGGGAAGAAAGAATTTCTGTCTATTATTCTGTTAATTAACTGTGTCAACAAGATTGTAGTGAAAATGTTTTTAAAGCCTCTTAAGAGTGCAAATACTTTTTAAGCACTTCTAAGAACTTTAGGAATACCCAAGGATTTAAATTGGCAATGATAAACAATCACTAATTATAGTCATTCTTAACTGGTTCTCACCAAGGATCTCTTTATTAGGTAACACTTGTTAACCTAGTTTCTATTACAGTATGTATTTAAAGAAGATTAAGTTCAATTGAATTCAAATCTGCACTTGCAGAGTTTCCTATAATATGTCAAGTAATGAGACTGATTATTTTGAAATATGCTATCATTCAGGGCCTTCTCCAGTTAGCTAAAAATAGTAAGATTTAACTCTGCTCCAAAAACCTATAACCATAGAAATGTAACTTAATTTAGATTGTATTAAAATTGCTAAGATGTCCCATGAAAGGAACAAGGTACCATCTTTGTACCCCAGCACCTAGCACAATGCTTATCCCAAGAAAGGTCTCAATACATGTTTGCTGAACAAAGGAATCACAGAAAGAATGCAACCTCCACAATGGATTGTTCCAGAAAATAAAAGGAGTGGAATTCATGTCACCATTTGAAAACAGGACTCACTCTCTTTCATTCCACAATTCCAATGAGCAACATTGAGTTAATCTCTTTAGTTGCTTTATCTTATTCAAGCCTTAGAACAACATATGAGGCACATTTTCTCAGTGTACCCATTATACAAATGCAAGGCTGTGTGGGAGAGAAAAGAGAGCCCAGGTCTGTTGGGCTCCACTTAGATCCCCTCAACCACTGGGCTCCACGCCTCCCATGTGAATCCAGCCCAGACTGAGCCTGAGTCCACACACCCTGGGTCCAGGGTCTTTATCAGTTGTGACAATTTTAGAATGTAAAAGATACTGGAAGTAGCCCCAGTTATCAAGAGTGAGGAAGAAGGAAAGCGGAAGGAGCAGGTCAGGGAATGAGAGCCCAAGAGAGGGAAGAAGAGAGCTTTGCGTGAAACGTACAAAGGGTGGCCTCACTTCATGAAATTAGAAGAATTTTCTCACAACGTATACAAAAATAAACTCAAAAAGGATTAAAGACGTAAACGTAAGCCTGGAAACCACAAAACTCCTAGAAGAAAACATAGGCAGAACACTCCTTGACATAAGTAGTAGCAATATTTTTTTGGATCTGTCTCCTAAGGCAAAGGAAACAAAACCAGAAATAAACAGTCGAGACCCAATTAAACTTAAAAGCTTTTGCACAGTAAAGGAAACCATCAACAAGACAAAAAGACAACCTATGGAATGGGAGAAAATATTTGCAAATGCTGTGATTGATAAGGGGTTAATATACAAAATATATAAACAGCTCATATAACTCAATAACAAACAAAGAAACAAACAAACCCAACCTGATTAAAAAGGGGGCAGAAAACCTGAATAGACATTTTCCCAATCAAGACATACAGATGGCAAACAGGCATGTGAAAAGATGCTCAACATCACTAATCATCAGAGAAATGCAAATCAAAACCACAATGAGATATCACCTCACACCTGTCAGGATGGCTATCATCAAAAAGAACACAAATAACAAATGTTGGTGAGGGTTTGGAGAAAAGGGAACCCTAGTACAATGTTGGTGGAAATGTAAACTGGTGCAGCCGCTATGGAAAACAGTATGGAGGTTCCTCAAAAACTTAAAAACAGAACTGCCATATGATCCAACAATTCCACTCCTGGGTATACACACGAAGAAAACAAAAACAATAATTCGAAAAGATACATGTACCCCAATGCTCATAGCAGCACTATTACAATTGCCAAGATATGAGCGCAACCTATGTGTCCATCAACAGATGACTGCATAAAGAAGATGTGGTGTGTGTATATATATATATATACACACACACACACATCGTGGAATACTACTCAGCCATTAAAAAGAATGGAATTCTGCCATTTGCAACAACATGGATGAACCAAGAGGGTATCATGCTTAGTGAAGTAAGTCAGACAGAGAAAGACAAATACCGTTTGTCATCACTTATATGTGGAATTGAAACACATAAAACAAATGAATGAATATAACAAAATAGAAACAAACTCACAGATATAAAGAACAAACTAGTTGCTACCAGAGGGGAGAGGGAGGGGAAGAGGGGCAAGATAGGGGTAGGGAATTAAGAAGTACAAACTACCATGTATAAAACAAATAAGCTACAAGGATATATTGTATGGCACAGGGAATATAGCCAATATTTTATAATAATTTTAAATGCAATATAATCTATAAATATATAGAATCACTATGTTGTACACCTGAAACTAATATAATATTGCAAATCAACTACACCTCAGTTTAAAAAAAGGATGGCCATATTTTGCTCTCCTTTGTGTAGTCAAAGCACTGTGACCATGCAGAATAACGGCCCTTGAAGGAACCCACGTGAGTCCCTTTCTCCACTAAAAAAAAGAAAATGGCTTTCTTGTCACTGTCATCTTTGAGCAAATTTGCTGGGTAGGAAATTCCTACTGAGTAGGAAACCAAGCAGATTCCTATACAGGTTTCTAGGGGGAAAGCATTCCAGATGGAAGGGACACCAAGTGCAAAGACATTCCAAATTCTGGTGCAACTGATTTAGACTGATTTCGAGAGCCCTTGCTGTTATGCTAGATGCTTCACAGCAATGATCTTCTTTCAGAGATACAGCAACTCTGCACCACTAATTATTATGACTCCCATTTTAGTCACAATTAGAAGGGGAGTTTGGCCACAGATCTAGAAAATGTTAGATGACCGAGATGACTGATAGAATTTCCCCAAGCACCGTGCTTTATAGGGGAATCCATCAGTGGAGAAAGGATCCCTCCTGATCCGTGCTAAATATGCCCAGGGGTTAGTAAGCCATGATTTAACTCTATGGTAGTACATTAAAGAAGCTGTCATTTAAGAAGATGTTTAAGAAGAGTTTTCTTGAACAATTTGGGTGAGTTCAATGCCATAGGAAGCAAGAGTGCACAGAATTATGTAGATAGAATGAGCTTAACTATAGAAAGAGAAGTCTGCACAAGAATCTATAATGAGAGGGAAATATGCCAAAATGTGAGCTTTGTGGATGCCTCTCAACGGTACATTTCTTTAACTCTTCACTTTTCAGTACTTTCCAAATGTGTCTATTATGATAAGCAGATATTTCTTTGATAATCAGGGGAAACATCATGAAAAATATTGCATGTGAGATATGCATAGCTTTCTCCTTCGTCAGCCCGTGCTTGGAGTTTTGACCATGACCCCATTTGCAGGTGTGACTGGCCACCCCACTCACAGTAAGTCCTCCGTGTCACCCTCCCTTCCTACTCTTGTCCCTTCAGGGAGGCCCTGAGCCAGGCTCAGCCAACAGTCCCCAGATCCAGGGTCTGGCTGGTACTCACCTGGCTGCTAAGGGTTGGTGGCAGGGAGGGAGCATACACTGTCCTCATCCATCACTGGCCAACGGAGTTACACCTGACAAGAGATATGAGGGCTGCACTTGCAAATCTTTCAGCACTTCACTGCTATAAATTCTCCTGGCTCTTATTAATAAAATATAATGGTAATTCGTAGAATAATGGCCTATTATCCAAAGTCACAGAATGACAGGGCAATCAAAATCAGAATGAATGATAGGGCCCGAGAAGGTGGAGGAAGGGTGGGTAAATTCTGGCTTCTGTAGGAGCAGCATTAGGCTCATGCAGGAAATCAAAGGAATAATCTCCAAGCCAGTAGTTTAAATTGCTCAAAGAATAATAATGATACGTTTATAAGGCAAACACTAGCCCAGAAATGGATGATGCACCATATAATTTAGGGGGACATTTGATGGGCTACAAACTGACCCCAACCAGCCACGACACTTTCGTTTTTTGTATTCTGTTTACTTCCTTCTTCTCTCAAAGTGTTTTTAATTTTGCTTCATCTGAGACTGAGTTCTAGATTGACAGTTCTGGATATGGTCCCATCTTCCATCAGGTAAAAAATATATTTGACCCAGACCTGACTGGGCCATTTTGAGGGTAAAAGAGAAGTCTTTGAAGTCCAAAAAGTATCCCTCTAAAAGGAGAACAATAGTAACTAGGAGGATCCAGAGTGAGAGGAGATTTGTAACAGTCTCCCACCACTAAGGGACATGTTGACCACAGAAATCCTTGACATGGATTTGCTGAGAGCACCCAGACCCCACACAGTGAACCTCTTCTCCAAGAGAGGCCAATGCCACCTGCTATGATGAATTATCTCTGGCTCCACGAAGCAAACTTGGAGATCCTTCTAATTCCACACAGGGGCGGCAATCCCTCTCAGACCATCTGTCACATCTTCACAGTGGTGTGAACTTTCATCATGGTGGCCAGCAAGTTCCTGAACTCCCATCCTCTATTAGGCTCTAAGGTGATGGGTCTCAACCCTATAAATCTGGGGAGTCTTTTAAAAAATCCATCACTAGGATCTACCCCCAAGAGATTATGATTTAATTGTTCTAGACCCTTGCTACTCAAAGTATGGTCCTCAAGCCAGTGGTAGCAGCATCACCAGGGAGCTCAGTGGACATACAGAATTTCAGACCCCACTGGAGACCTCATTAATAAAAATCTGTATTTCACTAAGATTCCCAAATAATTCTAATGCAGAGTAGGGCTCAAGAAACGTTGGTCTAGAGTAAAGCCCAGGGATGTTTGGGTTTTTTTTTTTAATTTCCCCAAATGTTGGACCAAGACTAAGAACCCCCCCACGTAAGTTCTATCAGTTGTCTTTCCTTCTTCTTGCCAGTCACTGCTAAGCCGAGTCCTAGGCACCAAACCGGCCAATCCCTACTTCATCTTTCACAAGAGGGTCTACTGTTAACTGTGGAAAATTCCCTCATTCCACTCCTGCTTCCCTGAGGTTTATCCCAGCCAACCACATGTAGGTTGGTCTCCCCCCACCCCAGGAATTTCTTATTTCTTTCCTTATCCTGTAGTTGACATTTCCCTGTCTTGTCTGGGGATTGGGCTCATCCCCACCTCCAGGCCTCTCTCCGCCATTTTCGTTTCTTAGCAGTTTTCAGTACAAGTGTTTCCACAATAAGAAGCATTGAATGAAAGGAGGGTAGGCTTTTCTTTTTCTTGTCTTGACAGCACCATCTCCTCACCTGCACATGGCTTTCTACATGACCCATGGGTAAGTAATGAATGGTATTAAAGAGGAAGAAGAGAAAACCAGGAGGACACAGCAAATGGGATGCTGTGAGGGAGGCATTATTTGACGTCTAAAGATAAGAGCAACAGTAACTGTTAAATAACAGTTATTGTTTTTAACAATAACAATAAGCTGATGTGAGGGCAAGTAGGAGACAGAATCATGGGACAAAGGTTGCATTCTAACATTAAGAGATTCCACAAAATGACTCAAAATATTAAATACAATCAAGGGTCCAACACCTAAGATTATCCAATTTCAAATCACAGCCCCAGTGAGAGAAAATAGCCATCCTTCAAAAATGACTGAGGCAACTGAGGTTCACAAAGCTCTGATCACCTTTCATGGCAGGTTACAGGAGCAGCAGCGGGGATGGCAGGGTCTTTTTGATCCTAGAATACTAGGCATTAAAAAAAAGATAGATTGGGGCTTCCCTGGTGGCACAGTGCTTGAGAGTCCGCCTGCCGATGCAGGAGACGCGGGTTCGTGCCCCGTTTCAGGAAGATCCCACATGCCGCGGAGCGGCTGGGCCCGTGAGCCATGGCCACTGAGCCTGCGCGTCCGGGGCCTGTGCTCCGCAAATGGGAGAGGCCACGACAGTGAGAGGCCCGCATAACGCAAGAAAAAAAAAAAAAAAAAAAAAAAAAGATAGATTGGAGTTTAAAATACGATGCAAATGAACACATCTATGAGACAAAAACAGACTCACAAATATAGAGAACAGACTTGTGGTTGCCAAGGGGGCAGGGGAGTGGGGGAGGGATGGATTGAGAGTTTGAGGTCAGCAGATGCAAACTATTCTATATAGGATGGATAAACAACAAGGTCTTACTGTATAGCACAGGCAACTATATTCAATATCCTGTGATTAAACCATAATGGAAAAGAATATAAAAAAAATAATGTATAACTGAGTCACTTTGCTGCAAAGCAGAAATTAAACACAAAATTATAAATCAACTATAGTTCAATAAAATTATTTTAAAAAATAGATTGAGATTGTCCTGTATATTCTGAAGCTGAGAGTAGCCTGAGAAGAGGCTCAAATAGCTTTTCACCTCACCCCATCCCCTCAAATCATTCAATAAGATTAGAATAAAAATGAGGAAATTCTATACTCCTGACAAGTCCACTCTGCTTAAGGGTACTCTGGGTTGGTTACTAAGGTCACTGGTTAGTACACTGTCACTGGTGGCCAGCCACAAAAACACTTGGAAGCCAGTAGACAATGCAAAAAGATTTGCAGATTTCTTTTGGTTTTCATTTGGTCCCTACAGAGTCAGCCTCTCTCAGGTATCTGCAGACCTCACCTTCTCTGTCTCCTTTGCTCTCTCCAGTCCACTCCCTCTACCCTTACCAGGTCCCAGAGCCATCTCACTCATTCCCAAGGGCCCAGGGCTGAGAA
>NW_006772915.1:815356-860454 GCF_000442215.2 Lipotes vexillifer | reverse complement strand
ATTCCTGCTTCCACCTTGGGAGGGCACCTCTCAGCCCTTATTATCTTCCATCTCCACCCTGTTCTTCAACAAGAAGCATCTGTAAAATAAAATGACATTTTTCCCCAAAAATGGCATTTCATAGCATAATTTCAATGCATCATTACGGCAAGAGATCCCCTTCATCATTATGGCAAGAGATCCCCTGCATCATTATGGCAAGAGATCCCCTTCATCTCCTTCCCCTTCTGGAAAGGATGTCAGAGAAATGGAGTTCCCAGGGATGCCATCTCCCAGGACTACTGTGCTGGGATACAGGAACACTCCCAACAGATGCCAGTGCTCCATGCAGCCAGCGGTATTTTCAACTGTTTTTCAGAATCAGTAAGTCTGGGTAGAATTTCTGACAGGACCCATTATCAGCAAAAAACGATAGAAGCAGAGAAACTCTAAAGAAAATTCTTACAAAGCAATGAGATTAGAAATCAATTACAGGGAAAAAAATGTAAAAACTACAAACACATGGAGGCTAAACAATATGTTACTAAATAACCAAGAGATCACTGAAGAAATCAAAGAGGAAATTTAAAAATACCTAGAGAAAAATTACAACAAAAACATGACGATCCAAAACATATGGGATGCAGGAAAAGCAGTTCTAAGAGGGAAGTGCATAGCAATACAAGTCTACGTCAAGAAACAAGAAAAATGTCAAATAAACAATCTAACTTTATACCTAAAGGAACTAGAGAAAGAAAAACAAACAAAACCCAAAGTTAGTAGAAGGAAAGAAGTCATAAAGATCAGGGCAGAAATACATGAAATAGAAACAAAGAAAACAATAACAAAGATCAATAAAACTAAAAACTGGTTTTTTGAGAAGATAAACAAAATTGATAAACCATTAGCCAGACTCATCAAGAAAAAGAGGGAGAGGACTCAAATCAATAAAATTAGAAATGAAAAAGGAGAAGTTACAACAGATACCACAGAAATACAAAGCATCCTAAGAGACTACTACAAGCAACTCTATGCCGATAAAATGGACAACCTAGAAGAAATGGACAAATTCATAGAAAGGTATAACCTTCCAAGACTGAACCAGGAAGAAATAGAAAATATGAACAGACCAATCACAAGTAATGAAATTGAAACTGTGGCTAAAAATCTTCCAACAAACAAAAAGTCCAGCATCAGATGGCTATGGAGATGAATTCTATCAAACATTTAGAGAAGAGCTAACACCTATCCTTCTCAAACTCTTCAAAAAAACTGCAGAGGAAGGAACACTCCCAAACTCATTCTACGAGGCCACCCTCACCCTGATACCAAAACCAGACAAACATACTACAAAAAAAGAAAATTACTGATCAATATCACTGATGAATATAGATGCAAAAATCCTCAACAAAATACTAGCAAACAGAATCCAACAACACCTTAAAAGGATCATACACCATGATCAAGTGGGATTTATCCCAGGGATGCAAGGATTCTTCGATATATGCAAATCAATCAATGTGTTACACCATATTAACAAACTGAAGAATAAAAACCACATGATCATCACAATAGATGCAGAAAAAGCTTTTGACAAAATTCAACTTTTGACAAAATTCAAATTTTTATCATAGTTTATTCAATTATGATGAAAACTCTCCAGAAACTGGGCATAGAGGGAAACTACCTCAACATAATAAAGGCCATATATGACAAACCCACAGCAAACACCATTCTCAATGGTGAAAAACTGAAGGCATCTCCTCTAAGATCAGGAACAAGACAAGGATGTCCATTCCCACCACTATTATTCAACATAGTTTTGGAAGTCCTGGCCATGGCAATCAGAGAAGAAAAAGAAATCAAAGGAATACAAATTGGAAGAGAAGAAGTAAAACTGTCACTGTTTGCAGATGACATGATACTATACATAGAGAATCCTAAAGATGCCACCAGAAAACTACTAGAGCTAATCAATGAATTTGGTAAAGTTGCAGGATACAAAATTAATGCACAGAAATCTCTTGCATTCTCATACACTAAAAATGAAAGATCAGAAAGAGAAATTAAGGAAACAATCCCATTCACCACTGCAACAAAAAGAAGAAAATACCTAGGAATAAACCTACATAAGGAGGTAAAAGCCCTGTATGCCGAAAACTATAAGACACTGATGAAAGAAATCAAAGATAACACAAACAGATGGAGAGATATACCATGTTCTTGGATTGAAGGAATCAATATTATGAAAATGACTATACTACCCAAAGCAATCTACAGATTCAATGCAATCCTTATCAAATTACCAGTGGCATTTTTTACAGAATTAGAACAAAAAATCTTAAAATTTGTATGGAGACACAAAAGACCCCGAATAGCCAAAGCAGTCCTGAGGGAAAAAAAACGGAGATGGAGGAATCAGACTCCCTGACTTCAGAATATACTACAAAGTTATAGTTATCAAGACAATATGGTACTGGCACAAAAACAGAATTATAGACCAATGGAACAGGATAGAATGCCCAGAGATAAACCCACACACCTGTGGTCAACTAATCTATGACAAAGGAGGCAAGGATATACAATGGAGAAAAGACAGTCTCTTCAATAAGTGGTTCTGGGAAAACTGGACAGCTACATGTAAAAGAATGAAATTAGAACACTCCCTAACACCATGCACAAAAATAAATTCAAAATGGATTACAGACCTAAATGTACGACCAGACACTATAAAACTCTTAGAGAAAAACATAAGAAGAATACTCTTTGACATAAATCACAGCAAAATATTTTTTGATCCACCTCCTAGAGTAATGGAAATAAAAACAAAATAAAAAAATGAGACCTAGTGAAACTTAAAATCTTTTGCAAAGCAAAGGAAACTACAAACGATGAAAAGACAACCCTCAGAATGGGAAAAAATATTTGCAAACAAATCAATGGACAAAGGATTAATTTCCAAAATATATAAACAGTTCATGCAGCTCAATATTAAAAGAACAAACAACCCAATCCAAAAATGGGCAGAAGACCTAAATATACATTTCTCCAAAGAAGACATACAGATGGCCAAGAAGCACATGAAAAGCTGCTCAACATCACTAATTATTAGAAAAATGCAAATCAAAATGACAATGAGGTATCACCTCACACCAGTTAGAATGGGCATCATCAGAAGATCTACAAACAACAAATGCTGGAGAGGGTTCCCTCTTGCACTGTTGCTGGGAATGTAAAATGATACAGCCACTATGGAGAACAGTATGGAGGTTCCTTAAAAAACTAAAAATAGAATTACCATATGACCCAGCAATCCCACTACTTGGCATATACCCAGAGAAAACCATAATTCAAAAAGACACATGCACCCCAATGTTCATTGCGGCACTATTTACAATAGCCAGGTCATGGAAGCAACCTAAATGTCCATCGACAGATGAATGGATAAAGAAGATGTGGTACATATATACAATGGAATATTACTCAGCCATGAAAAGGAACAAAATTGGGTCATTTGTAGAGATGTGGATTGATCTAGAGACTTTCATACAGAGTGAAGTCAGAAAGAGAAAAACAAATATCGTATATTAACACATAAATGTGGAACCTAGAAAAATGGTACAGATGAACCACTTTGCAGGGCAGAGATTGAAATACAGATGTAGAGAACAAATGTATGGACACCAAGTGGGGAAAGTGGCAAGGGTGGTGGTGGTAGTGTGATGAATTGGGAGATTGGGATTGACATATATACACTGATATGTATAAAATAGATAACTAATAAGAACCTGCTATATAAAAAGTTTTTTTTAAAGTCTTAATGAGGAAAGAGAGACTGCAGACTCTCACAGGGCTGCTCAGTCACACAAGGAACAGGGGTCTTTGTTAACCCTATTTTCTCTCCCAATGGGGGCACCACTCCTCCAGCTTGTCTTCTCTCTAAGCAGAGAGATGAAGTCCCCTACAATCTTAAATGTGTCAAACACTTAAGCTTTATCTGAAAAGTTCGTGCCAATCTTGCAGTCTTACTCTGCATGTTTTCATATAAAAATAAAATTTAGAATTCCTTACCAGTTAAACTATTAAGCAGACTTCTAGAGCTGGGTATGATGGGGCAACCTCACTCCACTCTGCCTCTCCCAGTGATTGCGACTAAAACCCTGGGCAGGATACATAAAGCAATCATCAGAGAAGTCTGAAAATGAAATGATAACGGGCAGATGGAGGGAGGATTAACACTCAGGGGCAGATGGACATGGCCAGGAGTCTCTGGTCGTTTCTTTCCTCCCATGTCTCCCATCTCAGACTTGGGGAAGATCAAATCCCAGACTGATCAACAGTCACGGAGGGAAAAGGATGACAAGAAGTCATCTTTTTATGGTCAGAGGACCAGCAAAGAGGGCCCTGTGGAAAAGACAGAGTGAGGAAAACCCGCTGTTTTTTCTTTCTCTCTGTGTCTTGTCCCTGGGAAATGTCCTAGAACTGTGCTCCCATGATAGTTGCAGCAGCAGCCATGAAGTCACCTGAAAATCCTCCTTTCTGATCATACGAATGAAAAAGCAGGTGGAAATCATGGCTGCTTTTTTCTCTCTCTCTTCCCTCTTGCTGCTTCACCTTGGAGCCAGACCCAGTCATGGGAAATGCACAACAGCACTGAGAGGTTAAACTCTCACCTTTCTAGCCTATGAACCAGAAAAAGGGAACCCAAAGATCTGGGGAGTGTTGGAGGAGTCATGAAGAGAATGGAGTTTTGAGAAATGGATGGCCAAAAGATGTGGATCAAGTTCTACATCCATTTCTGAACTGTGAATATATGGAATTGACCTCAAACAGCATACCAAAGTTTTGAGAAATGAACTTAGGTCCAGATTATCACTCAGGTCCCAAACTTGTCCCCAAAAGGAACATACGTGCAGCAGGTCAAAATAGCGCAGCAAACATTTGAAAACTAGACTCATACCCAGAAGATTGTTCAGGGCAGCAAAACTATTCTGTATGATACTACAATGGTTGGTACATTTCATTATACATTTGTCAAAACCCATAGAATGTACGACACCAAAATTGAACCCTAATGTAAACTATGGACTTTTGGTGATAATGATGTGTCAGTGTAGGTTCATTGATTATAACAAATTACTGCTCTGGTGCTGGATGTTGGTGATGGGGAAGGCTGTGTGTGTATGAGGGCAAGAGCTACTTAGCAAGTCTCTGTACTTTTCACTCAATTTTTCTGTGAACCTAAAACTTCTCTAAAAAATAAAGTCTAGTTAAAAATAAAAAATGAGCGACAGCTCAAGACTTGAAGCCTAAAACTAAGAAGATGCCTGCCAAAAAAGAAAAAAAAAGAAAAATCAACATTCTCCAGAGAATTTCTACAGAACACAGAATCTCATAACATAATATTTGAAATGTCCAGGATACAACTCAAAATTACACGACATGCAAAAACCATAATAAAGCAATCACAGATGCTAGTACTGAGGTTACCCAATGTTGGAATTATCAGACAAAGATTTTAAAACAGGTATGATAACCATGCTCTAGAAAGTAAGTTAGGACTCTCTTGAAACAAATGGAAAGATAGAAATTCTGGGCAGAAAGGGTATAAAGTATACAAAAGAACCAAAAGGAAAATTTTAAACCATAAAATATAATAACCAAAATAGAAAATTCACTATTTGAGTTAAATAGAAGAATGGAAATAACAGAGTCAGTGAACATGAAGACGCATCAACAAAAGTTGTCCAACTGAACAACAACCAAAAAAAAAGGTGTTAAAAAATGAACAGAGTCTCAAGCACCTATAGAACAATTCAATAATGTTTAACATATGTGTCATTAGATTTCCAGAAGAGAGAAGAAATAAATTGGTGCAGAAAGAAAATAATTGAAAAAGCATAGCTAAAAACTTCCCAAATATTATGAGGCATAAATTAAGATTTAAGAATCTCAATGAACACCAGACCAGAGAAACTTAAGGAAAACTGTGCCTAGGTTTATCATAATCAACCTGATGAAAGTCAAAGATAAACGACACATTACACATAAAGGAGCAACAATTCAAGTTACTGAAGATTATTTTTCAAAACAGTGTGTATTGGAAGGAGTGAAAACATCTTCATAGCATGCTGAAAGAAAAGAACTGTTGATGTATAATTCTCTATTGTGAAGATATCCTTCAGAAATAAGTGTAAAATAAAGATACTCTTAGATGAAGGAAAAGTGAGATAATCATTGTTAGCAGACTTGCTCAAAAAGAAATGATAAAGGAAGTTATTTATGCCGAGAAGTGATACCAAGGAAAATATGGAATTTTGTAAGGAAGGAAGACCAACAGAGATGATAAATATCTGAGTAATGTATTGAACTATTTTTCTCCTTTTAAGTTTTTAAAAATATTTATGACTATTAAAAGCAAAAATTACAATATTGTCTGGTGAGATTTTCAATGTATATAAATATAATGCATATAACAACTAAACTTAAAGTGACAGAGGCTAAAGGGATTTAAGTGGTTGTCAGGGTTCCACACTCTACTTGAAGTGATAAAATATTAACTCTAATTAGACTGTAAAAATTAATATGTAATTATCATCCCTAGATCAACACTAAAGAAATCTACACAAAGAGAGAAACCCAAAATTTAACAGAAAAAAGTTAAAGACTAAAAACTACTCGACCCAAAAGAGAGCAAGAGAGGAAACAGATGAATGAAAACAAATAATAAAAGGGCAGCCTAAATTCAACCGTATCAATAATCAATGTAAGTGGCCTAAACACACCAATTAAAAGTCAGAAATTATCATCTTGCACTTAGGAAAGTTTTTTTTTTTTTTTTTGTTTTTTTTTTGCGGTACACGGGCCTCTCACTGTTGTGGCCTCTTGCATTGCGGAGCACAGGCTCCGGACGCACAGGCTCAGCGGCCATGGCTCACGGGCCTAGCCGCTGCGCGGCATGTGGGATCCTCCCAGACTGGGGCAGGAACCCGCGTCCCCTGCATCAGCAGGCGGACTCTTAACCACTGCGCCACCAGGGAAGCCCCAGTTGATTTTTTAAGTAAAAACGTTATTAAGTATTTATTCCAAAGAGTTGAGTCAAGTGCTCCAGAAAAATACCCTGGGAGCTTCAAATAACCTCTGACACACATGAGCATATGTGTTGCAGTTCGAGATATACTGTAGTAATGTTAACTAATCTTCATGATCTTCCGGGAAATGACAGGTTCTTTCCAGTGCTTCATGGATTACCCCAAAACCTCTGGATTCCTAGGGTTTTTTTTTTTTGTTTTTCTGGGTTTCTTTTGTTTTTTGTTTTTTGTTTTACGGTATGCGGGCCTCTCACTGTTGTGGCCTCTCCCGCTGTGGAGCACAGGCTCCGGACGCACAGGCTCAGCGGCCATGGTTCACCGGCCCAGCCACTCTGCGGCATGTGGGGTCCTCCCAGACCGGGGCACAAACCCGTGTCCCCTGCATCGGCAGGCGGACTCTCAACCACTGCGCCACCAGGGAAGCCCCCCTAGTTTTTTTAAAAAAACAAATTAAAAATTTTACATCTCTTTTCTACCAATAGTAAAATAAGGTGTCCATGTTATGTTGGGGTTGCAAGTGGTTAGGGTAGAAAATTTGACAAGGCAATGATGGTGAGCTTCCTGTGGGGTAGCTTTCTCAGCTACTAATTCTGAATTAGCAATAAAATGAAACAAACTACTGATACATGCAACAGCATATATTAATTTCAGATGCATTATGCTCAATGAAAGAAGCCAGAATCAAAAGGTTACATACTGTATGAATGGACAGCCAATGGACAACCACCACTCCCAAGATCATATATTACAATCCCAGCATACAGACATAAAAACTCTCTCTTTGATCACTCTTCCTTTTCTTGCTTACCCGTATTTTTCTTTCTCTCCCTCTGTATCAGTCAGTATAAACTAGATTATGCTGCAGTAATAAACAATTCCATCTCAGTGCCTTTTATTTTATTTATTTTTTCTCTTTTTTTGAGTTTTTTTTTTTAATTTTTATTTTATATTGGAGTATAGTTGATTAACAATGTTGTGTCAGGTGTACAGAAAAGTGATTCAGGTATACATATGCATATATCTATTCTTTTCTCATTTAGGTTATTACAAAATATTGAGCAGAGTTCCCCGTAGTATACAGTAGGTCCTTGTTAGTTATCTATTTTGTATATAGTAGTGTGTATATGTTAATCCCAAACTTCTAATTTATCCTCCCCCACCCCTTTCCCCTTTGGTAACCATAAGTTTGTTCTCTAAGAAACAAAGTTTTATTTCTCACTTATTTTAGAGTCCATGGTGTATTGGTAGGGGCTCTGTTCATCAGAGCGGCTATGGAGCTCCAGCGGGTTGCCATGACAAAGGGGAAACGAATTCTAGAGGTCTTGTGTATCCTTGAAATAACCCATGTCAGTTCTGCTCACAACACTTTGGTCAGAACTATTCAAAGGCTCTGTCCAACCACAATGGAGCCAAGAAATGCAGTCCTACCATGTGCTCAGAAGGAGAAGCAGGAATATTTATTGAACAGCATTATTTACTACCATTCTCTTCTTCTTCTTTTTTTTTTTTTAACCATTCCCTTCTAAATTCAAGTTCCCAGGAGAAAAAAAAAAAAATTACAGTTGACGCCATCTGACTGCACTGTCCTCCCCATTTCAATTAGCTAGCTTAGTGACTCCTGCGGAAAGACAAAACTGTATATTTAATATATGTCTAGGAACATGGGATGGATGCGTGAGGATGAGGAAGGCAATTCAAGGGCTCACAGGCCAAGCAAATAAACCATAAGATATAGAAATAGGACCCTTGGGTGTGGATGTGGTAGGGGCTGGACTAATGGATGAATAAGCACAAAACAAAGCAGTACAACTGCAAAGATGAAAATGACAATATCTAGAACAGCTAGTGCCCATTACCAAAACTCTGTCTCCAATCAGAGTTTTCATTTCTTCAAGGACATGTTTCAACCATGTACCTATTGACACACTTGCAAGGTAGAAGAGCTTCTCCAGTCTGAGTTAAACCATTATGGGGACTGAGCTAATAAAAGCACACTCTGATTTTTCTGCTCCTCCACTACATAATTTATGTACTAGTCAGACACAGTTTTCATTTAATCAAGAGCTATCTTGTCCAACCTTTCAACTGTGAGTAACTTTGTACAAGATGAAAATAACCAAATCCATCATGATGATAGAAATTTTTCTGTTTCTTCCAGAACCTTACTGCCAAGGAAATGCCAGGGATCTTGCTTCCTTGGATGGTTTATTAAAATGCAGCAGACCCAAATTTCATTAGGGCTGTGAAATAGCATGTGCTGCCCACTAACTAATGCTTGCCAGATGTGTAAGCTCAACCACATCTGCAAGGACCAAGCCACCTGCTCAAAGGAGTGGGCCTCCAGAGCCAATGCAGGGAGAATGCTGCTAGCACTTGATTTGCCCTCCAAATGATGTACCCTGGAGCAAAAATAGTAAATTAAAATGGGGAAGGGGGGTTGCCAGGCTGAGATGGCAGTATTCGAAGGGGCAGTGGTTTAGATGAAGTTATTTCCCACTAGATTTTTCCAAGCGTATTCCTTGAACTTCTGCATCTATACATTTTGAGACTGAACACCAAAGTTCCCATCCCCACCAGGATGACCTTGGGTAAATCCCTTAACCTCCCTGAGTTTTACACTCCTAATAGGGAAAATGGGAGCAACTACATGCCCTTGCAGGGCTGCTGTGAGGATGAAATGACATGAAATATACGGAATTGCTTTGCACAGTGAAAGGGATATAAAATTATTCAATAGATGTCCAGCCCACATATGCATTTTTTGAACATGTAAGTGGGGTCAGAAAACCTGGATCTCTCTTCCATTCTCAAACCATATTACCCTCCACACACACATATTCATTCTCTCTCCCCACTCCCCTCCCCCTCCTTCTCCTTCTTTTCCTTCCTCTTTTCCTCTCTCTTTCTCTGTCCCTTCCTCCATCCTCCCTCTCAGCTTTGGCTGGATGGGACTTCACTATAATGCCAGGGCTGGCATGAGAAGCTGGGCAAGTAGGGCCAAGGTCATTAATTTTTCTGATGGTAAAAGAGCAGACACAAGCAGAGAGACTGAATAATGGAAGCTTGATCCCTCCATGCTAGCATGAATCACCAGCAGTATATACATATCCCTAAGCAACATATTGTTTAGTTTGGAGTGTTTTTGAACTTTATATAAATGAAATCATCTTGACCTATTCCTATGTGACTTGTGTTTTGCACTCAAGATTATGTTTTTGAGATTCATTCATGTTGATGCATGAAGCTATAAATTGTTCATGTTCACGGCTGTATAATATTCCATTATGTGGCTATACCATTATTCTATTGTTTACGAACATTTGTGCAGTTGCCAGTTTTTTACTATTACAGAAATCACTGCGATGAACGTTCTTATGCTGGTGTACATGATCAAAATATTCCCCAAGGTGGGAGAACACTGCTGGGTCACAGGTTATGCATATTTTCAAGTTCAGTCTGTAGTCCAAAATTATGTTTCCAAAGAGCTTGCTCCAGTTTACACCTGATTCCCCAATTCTTGGCAAAAACATTGAAAACTACCCTGGAAAACATCATTCCTGCAAATAGGTGTTGTTGGAGTTTCAGACCATTGGCCGAATTGGTTCCCACACATGCCACTTGCAAGTTCACAGCCACTAACATTCCACCAGGGGAGGGAGAGGTTTTGTCATGTACGTAGTTTCTAACAAAGAGAGTCTTAAGGTGAGTGGTTTTGTGGCCCCCTGGCGTCGGGGATAAAACCTCCGCAGGCTGAACATGTACTGCTCAGCCCATGAACAGAACACTCTGTAGCTGCTTTTCACATGGGGATGGTGAAAGCTGGCATAAGACTTGATTTCCAAACCACTTTTCATCAACAGACTCCTCCAGCTAGACTGTGATGTCTTTGAGAACAAGGACCACACTTTTCTACCTTGTTTGTGTCTGTAATGCTTAGTATGGTGTCTGTACATCCTAGAGCAGTAGTCTCCAAACCCCGGGCTGCAGACTGGTACCGGTCTGTGGCTTATTAGGAACCAGGCCGCACAGAGGAGGTGAGCAGCGAGCAAGCAAAGCTTCATCTGCCGCTCCCCATTGCTCACGTTACCACCTGAACCTTCCCCCACTGCCTCCGTCACTGGGCCATAGAAAAATTGTCTTCCACGAAACCAGTCCCTAGTGCCAAAAAGGTTGGGGACCGCTGTCCTAGAGGCTCAATTCAACTTCATAAGAGTTAATCATTTTGGCAGACACTGCTATGTGTTGCCAAAATCTGTCTCCTCCACCTTCTGGGCACAGTTCTAGATTATATTTCCCAGCTTCCTTTGCAGTGTGACATGATCATGTGACTTAATTTTGGCCAAACAAATGTGAGCAGAGGGGCTATTTTCCACCTCCAGTCCTGGCCTATCAAAACCTCCCATAGGGTCCCCCACATGCTCTCTTTTCCTGGATGCCAGATGGATATTCTTTCTTCCCCTTAGCCATCACCTGGATTCACATCACAAAAGGTGGCAATGGCATCTTTTTTAAATCAACCAAGGAAATAAATATGTTTTCTCTTTAAAACAAACATGTTTTCTCTTTAAAACAAACAAAGCTATGTGAGAGCCTTTTTGTGTATTTTTAGTGAGACTGTTTGAGAGGGCAGATGGGCACATTCATGATTCAGACCGTTGGGTGGTTTGGGGCTCAGCTGCCCAGGCTGATTCTGAATGACCTTGTTGTATTTCTGATACTATGCCATGTATACCAGATTTCCCTTAATGTGTAGCCACTGGTTAAAGACCAGAAGCATAAGGAACAGTGATGTTGAAATCAACAAGAAAGTAACAAAGTGTATTAATTATCTATTGCAGCATAACAAGTTATTCTAAACCTTAGTGGATTAAAATAAAAACACGTATTATCTCACATTATGTCTGTGACTCTGGACACAGCTTACCTGAGTCCTCTGGCTCAAGATGTCTCACAGGTGCAATCAAGGTGCTGAGGGGGCTGCAGTCATCTGAAGGCTCGACTGGGAAGAAATCCATTTCCAAGCTCACTCCGTGGTTGCAGCAGGATTCTGCTCCTCACAGGACATTGGACTGAGAGCTTCAGATGGTCGTTACTAGCTGTTGGCTGGAAGTTGCCCTGGAGGGTGTGTGTGGAGGCTTCCTTACAACATGGCAGCCAGCTTCATCAGAGTGAACAAGTGAGAAGAGAGAGGGAGAGGGAGAGCAAAAGAGAAGTCATAGTCCTTTACAACCTAATCTTGGAAGAAATATCCCATCACTTTCTTCATTAGAAGCAAGTCACTAGATTCAGCCCACACTCAAGAAGAAGGAACCATCTCAGAAGCTGCCTCCTACACAAGAAGCTTAAAAATGATAATTCTTTGTAAAGCAATTATACCCCAATAAAGATGTTAAAAAAAATGATAATTCTGCCAAATCACTCCTACATTTTCTGAGCCTAATCTCTAAATTTCATGTATCTAGTCAAAAGCCTTAGTAGCCCTTCAGGCTATCTCCAACATTCCAGAAGCCAATGTTAGAGTGAGAAAACTATAATGAGAATTAAATCCATGCTTCTTCCTTTACTGGGAATGAAGCTATCCACTGCACCAATGGGATACTTTAAAGAAATAATGGCAAGTGGCCTATTCTCCTCTTTTATGTCAATATTTAAAAATAAAACTCAAAATTACGCAGTTGAATTTTTTAAGTCGAAATGCAGAAATTCCAAACATGAGGTTGCAAAAGCAGGTCTTGCCTATTTTCAATGCCAATACATAATTAAATTTCCATTTGCGTTTTTAAATTGTGTTTCTCTACCAAGTATGATAAACTATGTAATTCATGAATGTCTTTGTTGACAAATCATGCTTTTCTTACCTAATTAAAGTAAATAGAACAGCATGCATTGCTTATTAGATGGGAAAAACATGTCTAAAAATTCTTAAATTCAATTTTTGTAACAGGCAAAAGTGGCAAGTTGGGTTTTTTCTTTTAATTCCTATAGGATGAGGAGAGGTAAGAAATTACATATTCCCAGAAGGAGGCTCTCGGTGCAAGATTTTGGGAAACAGCTCTGTGCATCATACACCTTTCTCCCCTCTCCAATGCATGTGACAATGGACAAATCAGACACATTGGAAAAGACCCATCATAATCTGTTTCCATGGCCCTGTGGGCTGCACAGACTTGGAAATATTAGCCCCCAGCAAGCCCACGCATTTTAATGAGCCATGGCCAACTGGAATGACGGAATCCTTCAGCCATGTCAATGCTGCCACAGCTGGTCCAGGGAGGCAAAAGATGCCTCCTCCCCAGGACACCACCCTGTGTCCAGTCACAACCACATGAGCCCTAAATACAGAGTCTATTTCCCCAGCTGTTCTCAGCGCCCAGGAGAAACTCAGGCTGAGGGGAGAGCAGGAAGCATGGCATGCTAGCCAGAGTTGGACTGTGTTGGAGGAAAGCCCAGCTGAGGCAAGAAATGGGCAGGGAAGGGGGTTAGAGGCAAGAGCTAAAAGGCAAACCTAATCAGCCCAGCAAACTTGCACTGACATTTTAAAGTGTAAGGTCATTCTGAGTTCCAGAACCAGGAACATCTCTAGATGTCGAAATGGCTTTTGCTAAATGTCAACTTGGTAAATTTGTTTTTCCTTTGGCTCATTAAAAGAGAATTAACCATTTATCCATTAATGAAAAGAAATACGACCCTCCCAGGGTCTACAAGCATCCACCTGGAGGCTGGCCTGGTCTCTCCTACCGAGAGCCAATTTTGCTCTCTTTTTAACATATATATTAGCAAATATTTATTTACCAAGAGGCCACAGGTACCTGAGAAAGTCCCTGCCCTCAAAAAGTTTTCAGTCTGCTGTAGGGACAGATTGGGATGCAGATGATTATGACACAATGTATATGGGGCCCATTCTCCAGAAGTGCTGATCACTACACTACACAAGCACCTTGCAGGGGACCCTGCCCAGTTGGGGGTGGGGTTTCTGGGTGATAATTAGCTATCATGGCACTGACTATTTATCTGAGACCTCCAGGGTGAGTGGGAGGGAGCTAAAGAAAGTGAGAGGTAGTTTAAGGTAGAACTTTTTTTTAAAAATAGAGATATTTGGGCTTCCCTGGTGGCGCAGTGGTTGAGAGTCCGCCTGCTGAGGCAGGGGACACAGGTTCGTACCCACGTCCGGGAAGATCCCGCATGCCGCAGAGCGGCTGGGCCCGTGAACCATGGCCGCTGAGCCTGCGCGTCGGGAGCCTGTGTTCCGCAATGGGAGAGGCCACAACAGTGAGAGGCCCACGTACCAAAAAAAAAAAGAGAGATATTTATTCTTACTACTCAGGTTACAGAAAAACAATATGCTTGCATTCTAATGTGCCTAGATTTTATATTTTTTAAAACAGTTTTATTGTTTTATTTTTTTTTGAAGTATAGTTGATTTTCAGTGTTTCAGGTGTACAAAAAAATGACTCAGTTACACATATATATTTATATATGTATATGTATATACATATACATTCTTTCTCAAATTCTTTTCTATTATAGGTACAAGATATTGAATATAGTTCCCTGTGCTATACAGTAAGCCCTTGTTGTTCATCTATTTTATATATAATAGTGTGTATCTGTTAATCCCAAACTCCCAATTTATCCCTCCCCTCCCATTCCCCTTTGGTAACCATAATTTTGTTTTCTATGTCTGAGAGTCTGTTTCTGTTTTGTAAATAAGTTCATTTGTATCATCTTTTTAGATTGCACACATAAGTGATACCGTATGAAATTTGTCTTTCTCTGTCTGACTTATTCCACTTAGGGTGATAATCTCTATGTCCATCCAGCGATGTTTCTGCAACAAAGAAGCAAGAAAAGGTGGCACAGCCAGTGCCTGGCTCTGATCATAGCACGGTGCCGGTATTAATTTATTTTATCCTCAACAACCCCTGGCAACCCCTATTATCCCCAGCTTACAAATGAGGAAGCTGAGGGATGGAAAGGTTAACTGACTTCCCCAAGATCCCCCAGCTAGTGAGTGGCTGAATGTAGTTCAAAATGACTAGAGGGGTGGGGGAGGGAGAGGTGATTGGAGGCCTGGGCTGTCCAGAGATAAAAAAGCCAAAAAAAGTCCAGATCATGAAGGTCCACATACATCAGGTTCGGAATTTGCAAGCATCTAAGCAACCCCTGAAGGGGTTAGAGTCGGTGATGCTAGGAGCTACTGTGAGCCCCAGAAAATCCACACCATGTGCCTTGTGCAAAATGTATGGGAGACCAGCGAGCTTGGTGGTGGGAGACCCACCATCTGATGAGATATGATGGGAACCTGAGCTCAGGGAGCTGCAGTGAGGAAGACAGGGACCAGGATGAATCCTAGGACCTTGGATAAGTAGCATCAACTGGACACAGCTTCTGGGATGGGAGAGGATGGGGGGAGGGAGGCACGGAGGCCAACTGCCAGGCTACTGGCTTGGGCTCTGCACAGATGGTGTGGCCACCAGAGGAATTCTCTGAGATCCTAGAATAACAGCGATGGTGACTGGCTGTATCCCTCAACTCCTTGATGGCAGCAGGCTGGACACTTGGAAGCTACATCTGCCTTAGAGCTAGGAATGCAGGCTCCCTCTCCTTGGCACACTGTCACTCCTAAACACAGTTTGAGCATTTGAATTAAACAAAAGGACTTTTTAAAAAAGGAATACAGGAGCCAGAGATGTGATCAGCAGTACCAGAGTCATCACTGACTTGCCACGTTGCTACCCATTGGCCTTATCTTACAGAAGGCCCTTGAAGATGCTCAGAGAACAGATATTCCAAGTGCTAGACTATTGCTTTGTGGATATTTCCAACTACTCTAATATTCATAAGCTGCTTAAATGTCCTGAATTAATCAGTGTTTTTTAGGTTTTGGCCCTATAGGTTGCTATAAGAAAGAGGTCAATTGATACATCACCTATTTAAGATTAATTTTTTTTTTTTTTTGAGATTTCTCCTCCTTCATGGAGGAAAAAACCCTAAAAGTCGCCCAGAAACAGTAATTTTTATGACTGCTGACACATCTGGGGGTTATGAAAGATGTCTGCATTCTTTCCCTTTTCTTGGCCAACACTTCAGAGAGCTTGGTTTTGGACTTCTGTGCTGTGCCCCTCTCTTCTTTCTAGAAGAACAGGCCAGCCTAGCTTCTGTCCTGTTCTGCTGAGCTATCACCCAGGGCCCACCTCTGAGGCACTTAGTTTATAAACAGTTCTGAGAAGCAAGGATTCAGAGTGGGCGAGGGCTGGTCCAAGGAGGCATTTATAGATGGCAACATTCAGACAGCAACGTACATTCCAAAGAGGGCAGCCCTGTGGTGTGTTTTGCAGCTGGACCCAAGGAAAATACACCTGCTCCTCTCAGCTCCAGCCCCTCCCTGATGGGGGTTGTCTCTAACTGGGCCCCCATTGTTCAGGATCTGCCAATGGGTCCACAATGAGGGAAGCAGCTAATGAAGAATTCATCTGGGCTGATTTGCAGAGAATGACCAATGATTCCTCTGGGCTTGTTAAGTCAGTATCCCCTAGACAAAATGTAATCCAAAAGACTACAAGATGAACCAACTGAAGCCACTGTCAACAAGGGCTCTAGCCATACACTAGAAAAAGGCAAAAAACAACAGGGCAAGAGGCAGTCCATTTGGCATGCCATCTGCCACCTCAATTGCTCCATCTTGTTTTATGTCTCACCTCCTCAGCTCTTACTCACATGGAGACACTGAGAAGGGGGCTTTGACTTACTGCTGTCACAAGCATTAGAGAAGTATTTCTCCCTTTCTTCCTTCCTCCCTCTCTTCCCCTGCTAGAAAAGTAGCATGGATGCGGCAGGCAGTCTTTTCAGACTAAGGAAGAATTGTCACCATTTTTGTGTTTGTTTGTTTGTCTGTGGTACGTATTTATTAAGTTGTGCCCAAGCCCCTGCCACATAGAATTTGAGGTGGCTATAAGAAAACCATAAAACAGAAACTGTTAAATGAAAAGTATGAGAACCACAGAAATATAAATTGGATTAGGAGGTACCGGCTTCCGGTTCAAGATGGCAGCCTGAAATTCATCCACCCAACATCTTCTGTCCCTCCCAAGAATCTCTGAAATACAAATGTAGAAAGATAGAAATGGACATGCCTACATAGAAGCTATGTCACATGGGGACTCTAATAAGTTAGACTTGAACCCATGTTGGTTTTGCCCTAAAGCCTTTGAGGCTTCCACCATGCCTAGGGCCCAATGTACAGGAGGAGAAAATTAATTGGCTCAAAAAAGATAAAGCCTATAAACATATCCACGGGGAATGGTGCCTGTTGGCACTGAGTCAATCCACGAGCAACACTGCAAGTAACTCAGCTAACATTTGTGTCGGTGGAAGGGGAGTGTCATCTCTATGCAAATTGAAACAGGCATCATTAAACCAGACCACTGTGCTCAGCCGAACATGAGGCATAAATTCCACAAGAAGACCCAAAGTCAAGTCACCACTGAGAATTTTTCCTAAGAGGTCCAACGACCAAGATTTTCCCTGGAGATGTTGAAAGAGAGCAGCTTGGGAACAACTAGAAAAACAATATCAAGCAACCCACAGCAGTCAAAGAGGAGGGATGGAAATCAAAGGCCGAGCCAGGCCATGCCACATACTAGACTATCTTCAGGCTAACTAGACTGACCCAGATTCCTCGCGTCTAAGGTCCAGTTTTCTCATCTGTAAATAGCAATGATAACATTACCCACTCCACAGGGATATTGCAGGGCTCAATCAAATAACGTGCACAATGGCTTAGAACAGCGTACACCACGTAGGAAATATTCTATAAGCAGCTTTTATCATTATTATTCTTAATATAAAATATTTACAAATTTTATTTTAATTATAATAAATAATAATTAAAGTGCCATAGATACAAAAACACAAGTGGTTTTTTTTGTTTGAGCCTTGGGCTCTGTGATCTTGCAAGGTCCTGCTGGTGTACTATGCCTTCGTCTACTCAGTATATCCCAACCAGGTTCCAGACCCAAGTTCTGGCCAGAGCTGGTTGTCAGTCCCTAAGTATTTTTAGATCCTGGCTGAGTGGTTTCTCTCCTTTTTCAAAAGGTCTGGATGACAGCTTGCCACTAAGAATAGCAGTTCTCCAGTTTAATCAACAAGTCTCCTGGCTTCATAACTGTGTTGGCACTCATGGGAGATCAACTGGCCACGTTCACTTGTATATCCTGAGCTGCCTATGCAAACACTGGCCAGACCTGCTGCCCTCCCTATACCCTGCTCCCCAAGGGCCTGTCAGGACATGCAAAGGAGGTGTAGAAACATCTCTTCTTCCTTGAGACAGAGAAAGAGGGAGAAGTCTGGACCCAGAATCTTTGGCATCTCTTCTGAGATGTTTGAATCTGCAACTAAAGGGATTGTACTACATAGAAAATTCAGGCTCAAAACTCATCTTCAAACTCAGGAATTGGAGGTAGGTCTTCCTTAAGAAGGGCTATGGTCTGAATGTTTGTGTCCTCCTAAATTTACATGTTGAAACTCTGAAGCCCAATATGATGGTATTAGGTGGTGGGACCTTTAGGTGGTGATTAGATCATGAGGGTGGAGCCCTCACAAACAGGATTGGTGCCCTTATAAAAGAGACCCAACAGAACTCCCTAGCTCCCTTCCACCACATGAGGACATAGCATGAAGTTGGCAGTCTGCAACCCAGGACATAGCATGAAGTTGGCAGTCTGGAAGAAAACTTCCACCCTGCAGAACTCTGAGAAATAAATTTCTATTATTTGTAAGCTACCTGGTCTACAATATTTTTTATAGCAGCTGGAATGGACCAAAACAGGAGGGTGACTGGGGATTTTATTCAAATAGTCAAGGTCAATTGCTATGAAGTAATCTTCACCCACACAGGTGTTATTACCTCCATTTTACAAGGAGGGCACTGGGGTTCACAGAGATTGTCACCTGCTCAGAGTCACAGAGCTGGTCAGTGAAAGGGCAGGATTGAACCAAGGTGTTCTGATCCACGTCCATGCTCTTTTCAATACTCTAAGATGTCTGGGATCTGTCGCAATCACAAAACCACTTCTGGATGAGCACAGCAGCTCACCACTAAGTCATTCCCACCCAATGCCACATTCTACCCTGCCCCTTACTTGCCCGTCACTAATCTCATGGCCCCAAGGCCAGACCCCCAGTCACGAACCCTAGTACACCTAGGGGTTCACCATAGACCCTTTAGCTATTCCTGTGTGGTCTGTGCCTCCCAAAAACTAAGAGCATGCCCCTTACCAGACCAGGTGACAAGAAGATGCAATCCCACCTCAAAATGAAGCTCCACAGTTTGACACGTGGATCAAGAACTCAACTATTCATGCCTTTTAATCCAACAAGACTGCTTCTGGGAACACAGGAAAAGAGAACATGAAGAAAAGATTCAAGACAGTCTTCCAAACAGCAAAGGATTGAAACCACCTAGGAACAGGGGAGTCGTGTAGCAAATTTTTGCATATGCACTAGCTACAGTGATATGGTAAGTATTTTAAAACTACGTTAAAGAATATTTATGATGGGGCTTCCCTGGTGGTGCAGTGGTTGAGAATCTGCCTGCTAATGCAGGGGACACGGGTTCGAGCCCTGGTCTGGGAGGATCCCATATGCCACGGAGCGACTAGGCCTGTGAGCCACAACTACTGAGCCTGCGCGTCTGGAGCCTGTGCTCTGCAACAAGAGAGGCCGCGATAGTCAGTGGCCCGCGCACCGCGATGAAGAGTGGTCCCCGCTTGCCACAACTAGAGAAAGCCCTCGCACAGAAACGAAGACCCAACACAGCAAAAATAAATAAATAAATTACTAAATTCCTACCCCCAACATCTTCTTTAAAAAAAAAAAGAATACTTATGATGTAGAAAATACATATGATATGTTTACAAGTTGCATGTAAAAGTGTGCATAAGGTAGGATCTCGGTTACTTATGCTAACTATATGAATATGACTATGAAATATGTTCATTCATTAATTCAGCAAATATTTATCACCTACTATGCGCCTAACTGTTCCCAACTGTTCAGTGTTCTCAGTTTATCAGATTTCATTATTTATATTAGGTACGATACTTTTTAATGTATCCAAACTTCACATTAGTCAATCCCATTTACTTTGATAGTAACCTATCAAAGGATGAAAATGCACACACAGAAAGAATGCCCTTCCTTATTTTCTGCTGAATTCCTACTAGTCCTTCCTTATTCCCTTGAAATATTACCTTTGTGACAATTTCTTCACGTTCCCCTGATTTCCCCACCAGCATTGCTGCACCCTCCCAGGCTATATTAATTGCTACCTCCTCTATGTTTCGATAGAACTTTCTAGAAACCAATATCATACAACTTACCACATGATTTTCTTATTTTTTTGTCTGTCTTCCCTGCTGGAACAAATGCTAATTATTTTATATCCCCAGTTTCTAGCACAGGGTGCTAAAAATCTTGCATATGGGACCCCACTCTCTCCTCCTATGTCTATGGCAGACATGACTAATTATCCATGGCTTTCTTTCCCACTAAGCCTAGGCAGAAATTCAGAATGCTGTTCAACACCATGCAATCAACGATTAGGGTTGGCACACGAGATGAAGCCTAATTGCCAATCAGACTTAACATAGTGCCTGGAGCCGGGTAGCTGCACCATAAAATTTTGTTGATTGAGTAAGTGAAATGAAAAAATTTCATTAGTGAAATGAAAAAATATCATTAGGTTTCTGGAAATAAGAATAGTAAATTAATTAAGTAATACAAATGCCCAACTATGAAAACTAGGACAGGTATCTAAACAACCAATTGGCAAATTCAGACAGGGAACAGGAAGATCTTCATGAAATTCACCCAAACTGGCTCAGCCACAATGATGTCACTGAAGTTAGGTCAGACATATTGCTAAAATCAATTTGGCTCATCAACAGTGGTGAGTCATGATGGAGTGATAGCTATTATGTCAATATAGGTTGTGTATAGCTGCTGTGCTATAATTTTGGCATCTAGATCTCACTAGAATCTTACAGTTCTCAAATAAGTATAGGTAGTTGCATTTATACAGAATGGAAAGCTTCTCTAAACACTCTTAAATAAAATAGCAACAGCACGTTCTTGGGAAAAGCCCCAAGAACACATCAACTTAATGTTGACTAAAAGGCTAAATATTTTTTATTTCTAAAGTAATAAAGCAACTGAAAACTTATTGATAGAGTTCTCCCACTTGGTAAGAATACTAACAAAATCTAAATTTAAAAAGATTTTAGTTCTGACAGAGGCATTAAAAAAAAAAAAAAGTACCAGAGCCTTCTATGCCAACTTATTCCTTTCCATGTTTCCATAGGTTGCTCAGACAATAAGGAGCATCATATTGCAATATCAGCCAAATTCATCTTCCAGAGCATCCAGCTAGGGCTGTACATTAGAATCATGTGGAAGGTTTTAAAAAAAATACTTATGCCCAGATCCCACCTGCAGAAATTCATTTCCTTTAGTCCAAGAGGACCCATAACTGATATTTTTAATAGATCCCCAGACCTGAGAACCACAAGTCTAACCTGTACAACTATTCCTCAGTATTTGCCAAAGACTGGACCCTAGAAAGCATGTCTGAACTGGAATGTCAAGAGCAAAATTTAATTGTTCTAAGACTACACGGTCCAATACAATAGCCATTAGCCATATGTAGCAGTTAAGCCCTTGAAATATGGCCAATGCTACTGAAGAGTTAAATTTTTTTACTCTATTTTACTCAATCTAAATTTAAAGACTGATACTCAATTTAATTTTCAGAAAACCCTTTTGAAACATCTTGGGTATGTGAATCTACTTTTTCAACTGTAAATTTTGTGAACTCTAAGTATAGATCAAGTGTTTCTGGTAAAGTTAATGTCTGAATTGAGATGTGCTGGAAGTATAAAATACACACTGGATTTTTCAGGCTGCACACAAAAAAAGAATATAAATATCTCAATAATTTTTATATTGACTACATATTAAAGTGATAATATTTTTGACATATTGGGTTAAATAAAATATATTAGCAAAATTAATTTCACTTGTTTCTTTTTACTTTTTTAATATAGCTACTAGAAGATTTTAGATTATCTATCTGTGTTCCAGGGAAAATTAACAACTCACAGCCAAACATAACAAAAGACACGTAGAAACAAAGCATTATGTGAATATCAGCAGACACATAATAGCTGAATCAGACTCACAAATATTTCAGACATTAGAATTTCAGACAGAGTATAAATTTTATATTTAAAGGAATAAAAGAGAAATTTGAAACACAAACAAGAAGTAAAAGACTTTCAAAAAGACCAAGCAAAACTGAAAAAAAAGGACTTTTAGAAATGAAAACCATGGCAATTGAAATTAAAACCTCAACAGAAAAGGAGAAACAGCCAAATGGAAAATTAGAGAATGGAAAGATAGATACAAATAAATTATCTAAAATGCAACACTGAGAAACATGTTTGGAAATTGTGAACCTAACATTAAGAGACATGGCAGATAGAGCAGGAAGTTTAACAAATATTTACATCAGAGAAAATGGGGTAAAAGCAATATTTCACAAGAAAATAATGGGTCGGAATTTTCCACACTTGTTTAAAGACATTAAACTTCAGACGCAGGAATTGCAACAAATCTCAAGCAGGATAACCTTTACAAAACATAAAGGGATGGCCGAAAAACAAAAGAAAAAGAAGACCTAGTAAAAGCAGCCATAAAATGAAAATACAACTTATCAAAATTTGTGGGATACAGCAAATGCAGTGTTTACAGGGAAATTTATAGCATTTAACACATATATGAGAAGACATTTCCAGTAATTAACAGCAAAGTAAAAGAAATTTTTCTAAACTATCAACGATGCAATGATGCTAGAAGAATAACTAAATTATATTTTCCATTCCCTCTATAAAAACTAATACTGCAAAATCATTGTCACAGGAACAGGTGATCAAAGACCAGGCTGCCAAAAATGTAGGAGAAATTATTGTAGAGACTTATCAGATAGCTGACTAATACCAATATTAAGTTATCATAATATACATGGTATTTTTCAGTTTTTTAAAGTTTGTATTATGTTGTGATTTCCAAAAAACAATGCATTTCTTACCTTAAAAAATTACATATATTTCTATTGGTCAGTCACTGTTCTCTAAAAGATTAGGGTATCAAAAAGAACACAGAAGTAAATTATTTTAAAAGCAAACAACCCATCCTAATTTCAGTTTTTCACTAATCTGGAATTTTCTTAGGTCAGTAAGTGCTTACTGTGTCATCGCATGCTAGCACTCAACTAGGTGCTCCATATTGGAACTACGTAAAGCAGGATATGCCCACCAGCAAAAATCAAAACTTAGTAGGAACCAAAACTCAGATACAGCATGGTTTCAGATGCATATTTCATTCCAGGCTCCCAAAAACCCTGTGAGATTTTATAATTACTGGTGAGGACACTGAAACACAAAGTATCCTGCTCAGGATCACACAGCTAGTACGGAGAGGCAACAGCTCTTAGACCCAGGTCTTCCAAACCCCAAATCAGAACTCTTCCCACTTCACCACACAGCTTCTCCAGCATAAATCGTATGAGTTAGGAATACATTGTTCGTGGCTCTTACTTAACTACAAGCCTCTTCCCTAAACAACTCAGCCCAGTTCAGCAGTTAAGAGCATCAGAAAACTCTGCAATCAGCTTCCCTCTACACCTCTGAAAGCTCACACCTTGGCCGACAGCCTGTGGGGTGACTGGGCCCCAGGGAAACCTGTATCACGTGGGGGTGGGTCTCCACACTGTGTGTTTGCATGGGTCTCACATGGAGCAGAGCCTGTGGGAAACGCTTAAGGAGTTGCCTTTCTAGGCCCCGGGGACCAGAGAGCGTCATCGTTTGATTCCTAAACTCCAATAAAAATAAAACCAGAGAACAGCATTCTGGACATCACTAACAAAGCTGTTTCAAAACAGAACATTGAAAGTGATGGGGTGTTGTAACCCATCCATCAGTAGGCCCTTACTGAGAGTCCATGGGGAAGCCAGGGCTGGATTAAGCCCTCTGGAGCCAGCAGTAATGAAAGGTCCAATGTTCCAAACTCAAAACATTCAGTTTTCTAGGAGACTTCCCAGGCAAGCTGAGATGGTAAAATGCAGCTTTCAGTCATTCCTTTTGGTGCAGACCGTGGGAACTCAGGTGCTATGGGTGTCACCTCTGAGTTCAAGTCAGAAGCCACAGGAGCAAGAAGGAGCCTTGGAGAATGTTCAGCATCAGCTGTGGGGCAGCCGGCAGAGGGAGCAGGTTCTGGACTGTTCCCCTAGACCCTCTCCTGCTTCCTCCATCCTCAAGGTGAACTCAAACTAAACCTGAGCCCTGGCAGGGGATGCACCAGTTGCACATGTCCTGGTGACAGAGTTTGTGATTTCCTTTTTCAGGACACCAATGGACTTGGGACTTCCTGGATCTCCTTCTGTCCAGGGGTTTACAAAAGGGTGATGGCTCTCTTGGTAGCATGAATAAAGATGTCACTTCTAAACTACTGTACTAACTGACAGGACTTCCCTGGTGGCACAGTGGTTAAGAATACACCTACCAATGCAAGGGACACGGGTTCGAGCCCTGGTCTGGGAAGATCCCACATGCCACAGAGCAACAAAGTCCATGGGCCACAACTATGGAGCCTGCACTCTAGACCCCGCGAGCCACAACTACTGAGCCCGCATGCCACAACTACTGAAGCCCACGCACCTAGAGCCTGTGCTCCACAACAAGAGAAGCCACCGCAATGAGAAGCCTGCACACCACAACAAAGAGTGGCCCCTGCTCGCCACAACTAGAGAAAGCCCACGCCCATCAACGAAGACCCAACACAGCCAAAACTAAATAAATACATACAGACATTTTTTTTTAAATAAATAAAATACTGTACTAGCTGAGCCCACAGGAGTAACACACAGTGTGCAAGTATAAGTGAGAAGACCCATGGGTGTACACCCATATCTGTGGGTGTGACTGTGCATGTGGGTGCTCATATTGTTGGAAACCCTGAGGGTAAAAATACATTTCTTTGTGGGGAAGGGCAGGGTGGGCATTGTCGTTAACTGAACACCTACTACTTGCCAAGCACAGTGCTGGGAATATTCAGTGAGATCATTTACGTGAAAGCACTTGGTAAGGGAAAATCCTTCCACAAGTATGAGGAGCTGTATTGTTTTACTATATTCTGATGATCAATTTGAAAAAGTGGTAAAGTATGGAAAAGAAAAATGAAAGTGTGGGAAAGGAATTCACATTATAGAATTTGAAAAGAATGCTTTAGGCATAAAATTGAGAGGATCTACAAAGGGCTTCTTCCTGCCATGGAGAGAGTGGGACGCCATTTCCCTAAACACTCTCCACCCGGCTCCCTGTGGCTGGGTTCCAACATCATGTCTATGTGATTGCTCTCATGCCCCTACTTCAAACACAGAGACAAAGGGAGTTCACACCGAGGTCCTGGAATCAAGGGCATGATGGAAGAGAGGACTGATATGGCTTCACAGTAGAACATATCAAAAAAAAAAATAAATATGTATATACACATTTGGTCATGGGATTTAGCAGATGTTCTTCTCAACATGAACCAAGAGCAAACAAGAAAGTGACCATACTAGTTTCCTACTGCTGCTTCAACAAATTACCACAAATTCAGTGAATTAAAACAATACAATTGCAGAGGTCAGAAGTCTAAAATCAAGGTGGTAGCAGGGCTGCATACCCTTCAGAGGCTTCAGGGGTGAGTCCACTCTCTTGCATTTTCCAGCATCTAGAGGCCACATGCATTCCTTGGCCTGTGACCCCTTCCTCCAGCTTTGCAAAGCCAGTAGCATAACGTCTTCCAGCCTCCTTCTGCTTCCATCATCACATCACCTTTTCTCCGTGATAGGGACTCTTATGATGACATTGGGCCCACTTGGATAATCCAGGATAATCTCCCCATTTCAAGATTCTTAATTTAACCACATCCGCGAAGTCCCTTTTACCATGTGAGGTAATATATTCACAGGTTCCACGTATTAGGACATAGACATCTGTAGAGGGCCATTATTCTGCCCACCACAGTGACTATCATCTTAGGATATATCGATAAACGTATTATGCTCAGGAGGAAGGTGATAACTCCACTCCTCTCCATCCTAGAGTCTGTGCTCACTCCTAAGCACTACATATTAAAAGGGACAGAGACCACCTATTACACTGGAAACAGTATTATTTCACTGTAATATTAAACAGTGGAAAGAGTATGAGAAACGGTCTTCCTCTGCACAATTGGAAACAGTATAAATTGCTATAAAACTTTTTGGAGGGCAATCTGGCAGCTTACAGAGAACATTTTCCAAATGTTCATGTCTATTGATCCAGAAATTTTATTTCTACAAATTTGTCCTAAGGAAGTAATGATGAATACATGTAAATATTTACCTACAAGGATATTCATCAAAGTACTTCCAAAGTAATAGGAAAAAAAATTAATTGGAGAAAAAAATTAATTCTCAAGATTTAAATAAACTATGGTACATTTGTTAAAAAAATAAAACCTACTCAGCCATTTATAATAATGTTGTAGAGGAAGGTTAAACACTATAAAGAGAGGTTTTCAAGAAATGACACCGCAGATTATAAATCACTCTGTACAGTATGTTTCATATTTGTAAAATACAATTGCTATCAGTCAAAATCCCTACTGGAAAAAGATGGCACATTCAAATAGGACACCTACAGGAGAATTTATGGATTTATGGATGAAGGGGTGGGAGAATGTAACCATGAGGATAGCCAGAGCTAGCAGCAGAAAGTCAAGAGCAGAAGCAGCTCTGGAAGCTGCCCTGGAAGGGGGCAGTGAACTGCTGAAGGACACAAAGCCCCAGACAACTTCCCGGGAGGAAACAGAGACATAAGCACCTTGGCCTCTCTCCTCTGCAAGATCTATGCCCAGAGAACCCCACTGTCCAAACCCACCTGGAATTGGCGGGCACAGAAGATCTGCTGCAGGTGTGGTCCACTGAAGGCCAGCCTCCCAGGTAACGAGAAGAGAAGGGAAAGGAGGCAAAGGTCTAGCACAGCCATACGTGTGCTCATCTATATACTTGAAAAGAAAAATGAAGGAATGGTCACCCAAAATGTCAACAACAGCCATCTCTTGGCAGCTCGATCGCTGGTGAGTTTTCATTTTCTTCTTCTTGCTTTTCTAAATATTCTACAATGGGCATACATTGCCTTAGGCTTCATACGTGAAAGCAACCCGAGACGAAAGAAATTCATGAGCCACCTAGGGTATGTTCATAGTGCAACAGTAAGGAAAACCCAAACTGGCTCTACTAGGAAAGGCAGGGGACGTGTTTTGGTATGTAAGAGAGATGTCTTAGCTATTTTCAAAAATCTGGAAACTCTTCTATGGAGGGGGGATTAGATTTGGTCTGCAGTCAGTCCAGGACCAGAAAGTAAAATGAGAGGCAGGCAGAATTCAAACCTGAAGGGGCTTTGGACTAGATAAACTTTCATGTATCTTCTAGGAAAAAAAAGTTAATTATTATTAATTAATGATGATTATTATAACTTCATTTCTTTAATATTGCTTGCTCTGGTTTTAAGAGTAGAGTAAGCTAGGAAGATGTGGTGAATGAATTCTTGTCGGAACCCTCCTACCCTGTTGGTAGGAATGTAAATTGGTGCAGCCACTATGGAGAACAGTATGGAGGTTCCTTAAAAAACTAAAAATAAAACTACCATATGACCCAGCAATCCCACTACTGGGCATATATCCGGAGAAAACTCTAATTTGAAAAGATACATGCACCCCAGTGTTCATCGTGGCAAGACATGGAAGCAACCTAAATGTCCATTAACAGAGAAATGGATAAAGAAGATGTGGTATATATATACAATGGGATATTACTCAGCCATTAAAAAGAATAAAGCATTTGCAGCAACATGGATGGACCTAAAGATTATCATACTAAGTGAAGTAAGTCAGACAGAGAAAGACAAATATCGTGTGATATCACTTATATGTGAAATCTAAAAAAATGATACAAATAAACTTATTTACAAAACAGAAATAGACTGACAGACAGAAAATAAACTTATGGTTACCAAAGGGAAAAGGGAGAGAAGGATAAATTAGGAATTTGATTCTAGCAGATACACACTTACTATATATAAAATAGGTAAACAACAAGACCTACTGTATAGCACAGGGAACTATCTTCAATATCTTATAATTAGCTATAAAGGAAAAGAATACAAAAAAGAATTTATATATATTTTATGTATATATGATATATAACATGTATATGTAACTGAATCACTTTGATATACACCTGAAATATTGTAAATCAATTATATTTCAATTTAAAAAGAAGAGAGAGAAATGAATTCTTGTCATCTGAGATGTGTAGTTCCAAGAGATCTCTGATGAGGGCTGTGTGAGTAGAGGCAATTCAAGTTTCAAATAACAGAAAATGCCACTAATATTGGCATAAACAAATAGCACAGACTTCAGGCTTGGTTGGATCCAGGCACACAAATGACTCATGGGGATCCAATCTCTCCCTGTCTCTTGGGTGATTCCCTCATGACAAGATGGATGTCAACAGGCTCACATCCTCACAAGTGCAGTGGAAAAGACAATACTTGCCTATAAGTTGCTCAACCAAAAGTCCCAAGATAAGCTTTATTGGGACTTGATTGGTTAATGGGTCAATTACCCATTCCTGAATCATTTACTATGGCCAAGAGGATGCCACTTTGTCACCACTTCTGGCTCTTTCTTTAGGAAGAAAATATGGAGCTGGGGATTAGAAACAGACTCATTCTAAGTTCTGAATTATTTTCCTCTATATGGGAATTTGACTCAACCATGTTTCAGCTTATAGATTTTTTTTTCTCCAAACGAAATAAAAAGCAAAGCTACTCTAACTAGAATAATGCAGAGGAGTGGGTTCCCTAGGAAGAACTCCCAGGTGGTTGAAGCCACCTTGGTGGGTTCCCACCAAGGACAAAAGGAGAAGCTTCAGGAACCCCCTCTCTGCGGATGCTAAGCAAAACCCTCTCTTTCCCCAGCCTGTAGACCAGGCTTTCCTGAAGTGCAATTCACTTGATATTAATTGGTGCCTCTGCCCCACCAAAAAAGATGATGGTTCCCTGGTTCAATTAAGTTGAAGAAGTTTTCAGTTCAACAAAGTCAAAGACGACTTACTCTTGACTATAGGATATTTCAGAGCCTCAAGTATTCAAATGTGTGTTGTGAATCTCCAGAAGAAAACACAGACACGCAGAATTTTCCAAACCTATTTGATCATTAACCTTTTGGAGTATCTCTTGGGACTAGTATTCCACGGAACAAACTCAGAGGCATGCTGTTCTGGAGGAAGTCGCTCATTTTCTGACTCAGCCCCACCTTGCCCTGCCCATCATTTCAGCTGAGATCACAAAGCAGTAAAAGGTTACTGAGGAAGGCTGGTTTTATCCCTCCATCACCTCTCTGGAATGTTTAGAAATGAATATAATAACACAGAGGTAAAACCCATCAAATCCCTGGTTTCTCTCAAAATAAGTCTCTTCTCTATCCAATCTGTTACATAGTCGCTGGAATCAAATTGCAAAAGCCCTGCACTAACTCCAGCTCTGGGGGGGAAACGAGACCACTCGCTGGTGGGCTACACTGAGAGCACTTATGGCTTCTGTGGGAACTCACGTTCACCTCCGGCAAAACTCTGTCTGCAGCTGCAGAAGATCAAGTCAGGCTCACATCTGTTCCCCAGACACCCGACACCCCACCCCAGCTTCCCCATCCAACAAAGACTAGCCAGGTTTTCACAGTTAATTCCTCCAGGGCCCCTGGCCCATCTCCTCCCTTCGTGCTCCTATGAATTCTCAGAGATCAAAGCAGCAAGTTAGCCAAAGCTTTGTTTGCTCTGCATTCAGAGAACACCTTAAATTCCCAGCTTGAAAGAAGGCTGAAAGAAGGTCAAACACCCCATTGTTGAAACACTTTCAAAAAGCAAGACACGACCAAAGTATTAGCAGAGGAACCTCCGTGATTTCTCTGGGCTTCCGGGTCCTGTGAAGGGAGGGACTTCCCCTGCAAATTCAATATAAAAATCTGATGGGAAGGCAGCCAGAATTTTCCTTGGAGGTCACTCTGGGTTGACTCAGGCAGTACACTGATTCTGAGATAAAAATTGGGAGCTAATGCCACAACCCAAAGGGTCAGCCCTCAGATTAAAATGAGGTCTAAAATGTCCATTCTGGATTCCCCTTCTAATCCATTCAACCCCATGTTCTGGACTGTTCCTCCTCCCCCTAGCATTTGTTCACAAACTTATGTGACTTTTTAGAACTGAAAGGTCATCTAGTCTGGAGATTTTCAAACTTCTTGGCAGCAGAAAACGGTTCTCCAAACAAAATCTTAAGAGACCTCAATATAAAGCAGAGTTGGGGGCCCTGGGGAGGGTGGGTTGGGGAAAGCCTGGACTTCCACCCACTCAGCCACCCCTCCACCATTGTGGCTTTGGGCTCCCACAGTGGGAAAAGTCCCTGGTGGGTCCAACCCCTTCAGTTTACACAAACGCTGAGGACCAGAGATGGAAAGGGAGGTGCTGCAGTCTCACGTCTCACATCTTTGCCCTCACTGAGAGCTTGTGCCTTTGCTCTGTATGTTGAAAAAGTCCCCAAAGTGGTCAGTCCTACTTTCAAAACTCCCTTTTTCCGTTCCCATATCTACCTCCCCTACTGGGAAACACCTGGGACACCCCTGCACCATCCGCCCTGCCTACCCCCACTCCCCAGGCTCTTCAGTTTCCAGATCCTGTTTCCTAAACTCAGTTAATCATTAGAATCACCTGGGAGCTTGTTAAAAATATGGATTCCTGGGCCCAGCACTAGACCTAGTGAATCAGAATTTCCAAGGGAGGGTCCAAGAATCTGTGATTTAAATAAGCACACCAGGTGACTTTGATGACTGGCTAGCTTTGGAGAGCACTGTATTTCATGAAGTTGTGTTCCTTCTTCATATCCACCACCAAAGTTTAGGAATTCTTACATGAAATCTCAGCCAGCCCCTTGTTACTGGTAGGATATGATTTCATATGACTTTCTCTGGACAACCTTTTCAAATAATGGGAGAGAAAAATCTCTACAAGTCCTTTCACTCCAGTATTCTGAAACCACAGACTTGTGCAAATATTATCTATGAGGATGCAAGTGGTTGCACTAATAAAGCAGAAATGTTCAACTATGAGGTGATTGAGTCAATGTCGGTATATATATATATATATATATATATATATATATATGTTATACATTTACAGAGAAATAATGTTTAGAAGATTAATAACAGAAATATGTTTACAATATATGTGCATAAACACAGCATGTTACAAGAACAAATGTACAGTAGGATTCCATCTTTTCATATGCCTAAAAAACTGGAAGTTATAAACAAGAAAATATTAATATTATCTCTATAATGGTGGTGGAATTAATGGCAACATTTCTTACTTTTAATCTTCCAAAATTTCTATAGAGAACCTGAATTTTGGAATCTACAGAAAACCAAAAGTTACCTTAAAATGATCTTTGGGAGGGACAGAAAAGCAATAGATGGGATCAAAATGATGATTTAAAACATTAACTACTTACACTGCTCCCATATCTCTAAAAATAATAAAGAATAGCTTTGTGAGTTTTGTTGTTGTTTTTAGAATAAATTCATAAAAGTGCTGAAACACAAGAAGGCGCATCATCTATAGACTAGATACAGTAAGAAATTCCTGAAATATAGAAAGCAAATGACATCCCTAGAGACTTAAGGAAAAGTAACCATGTGAAGTATAAGGATTAAAATCTCTTACTATATAGGAAAAAGGTAGATTTTTTTTTTTTTTTAATATGAGGGAAAAGTTAAGACATTTGAAGAATCTATCAAAGAGGTCTAACTTCACTGGGAGGAGAAAAGAGAGAAAATGAGAAAAGGAAAAAATCAAACAAGTAATAGAAAACATGCTCAGTAGAACAAAGGTGTGAGCGTTTAGATTAAAATAGCCCACTGAGTAACCAAAAAAAAAATTAATCTCTTTCAAAGTGAGGCACTGGGCTAAGTGATTTACATGCAATATATATTTTAATCCTCATAGTAAACCTGAGTTTGGAATCATCATTTTCCCCATGTTACAGATGAGGCAACTGATTAGAGAAATACTAAAAACCTTTGCCTAATTTCATACAACTAGCATTAATGGAGCTATGCGCTTGATGAAACTTTAGTATACCTAAGATCCAAAAAAATTCCTTAAAATGTTCATAAAGAAAAGTATCTCAATAAGATAAAGAAACAAGAAACAGACTGACATAAAACTCTTCTTCAACAACATTGGATTTTGGAAGACAAGAAGACCAAATGCACAGAGAAAATTATTTTGAACCTTGAAGTCTATATGCAGCAAAACAAATAACCATAAATAAAGACATTTTTAGCCATTAAAGACTCAGATGAATAGTTGCTATGCAAGGGTAATTGTTTTTTGGTCCCAAAGGCAAACATTTTCAAGCCTAATTCCAATCAAATCCAAGAAACTGTCAAAACCTTTTGTTGAACCAAAATGGAATTTTACTATATTCAATACTTTAAAAACAAATAGAAACTTAACTGAAGAAAAAAAAGAAAAAAATCAAACAAAAAGAACCCCCAGAATATTTGCATTGACTCCCACTGGAAAAAAAAAAAAAAAGACTCCCACTGAAGTACTAGATGGAAAAATGAAAAATTAATTAAGCAACAGAAAGATGTGCAATTTAAGAAATAATGTTTAACAAATAAATGAATAAAGGTTTTAATTTAAACTAAAAAAATACTGAAGCATAATGGAAGAACAGAAAGAAGAGGAAGAAGGAGAAGAAATAGTAAACTCCCTTGGTACTAAAAACATGGGAAGAGAGTGATTAGGAAGAAAAATAAGAAAATTTTAAAATATTAATAAATAAGTGACAATGAAGACACATATCCAAACTCATGAGGTATAACTAAGGCAGTTGATAGAGGAAAATATATAGCTCTGTGTGTGAGTGTGTGTGTGTGTGTGTGTGTGTGTGTTTGCATAAAACTCACTCATATCTATGCACACAATTTAAAATTAATAAGGAGTGACATCAGTGAAAACAGTGAAATAAGGAACTCTGAGGTTCCTCCCCTCCACTAAAGAAATTAAGAATTGTTAAAATTAACTTTTTCAGAATTCTGGAAATTAACCAAAGTCTGGTAGCAGTCCATGAAGGAGTTATTTCAGGAAAATGGCTGAATCTTGGTAAGAACAGTGAGTTTTGTGACATTTTAACTTGCCCTATTCCCAACTCCTTCTCCCCAGCCTACTTGCAGTAGCCTTGAAAATCAACACCCTTGCAATCACAGTGAGAAACAGCACCCTAGCAGCCATTGGAAAAGACAGAATGAAATTGGAACTCCCCCAAAGCCCCATTCCCAGAGAATTGTCATAATTTGTCCTTTCTGGTCCTCCCCTGGAAAATTCCACTCACAGAGCTTTTCTTTATTTGACCTGACTCAGAGCTTGCTCAGTACAAATAGGATTCCCCTGAGCTTTTATTTAGGAAAAAAAAAAAAACAAAACAGCAGCAATTGTTTAACATTATAGCTGCCTGAGGCAATAATAACAATTGGGACAAACAACAATCTGATCAAAAAAATTTTTTAATTAAACGAAAAATGTGGGGAGTGAGATGTCCATAGGGGCTTTGGAAATGTCTAAAATATTCCTGGGAATCTCAGAGGCCACATGCATGCATAGGGCTGTGCATGTATCTGTGGTTATTCACACATCCATAAAATACCTGAGAAGGCTGCAAGTTCTCACTTCTGGCTGACTCTGGTGCTCTGCACCAACAAGAGGTGAAGGCTAAGACAGAGTCATAAACTGCCTGCCTGAGTATTGAAGCATGCTCCCAACACACACACAGAGCACTTTGGCAAATACTGGGAGATTTATTGGTTCCAGACATTTAAGAAGATCTCTATCCAACCATTAGAAGACCACTAAGCTAACTAAGTAGAGACTTCAATGACTACACATAACGAAGGAAACAGACTTTACAGATTTAGATCAGAAAAGTTTCTAAACAAAACAACAACAATTATTGCAAATAGAAAAAAAGAAGAAAAAAAACTTGTGGAGGAGGGAAATCTGATTTCCAAGGTTGCCACATTATATGATTTTAAATGTCCAGTTTTTAACCAAAAAAAAAAAAAATTACAAAACTATAAACAAATAAGAAATTATGGCCCATTCACTGGGAAAAAAATTAACAGAAATTTTCTCTGAGGAAGGTCAGCCTAGACAAAGATTTTAAATAATCTTTTAAAAATATGTTCAAAGAACTAACGGAAACCATATCTAAAGAACTAAAGGAAAGTATGAGAATGATGTCCCACCAAGTAGAGAAGATCAATAAAGAGAAAGTATAAAAAGGATCCAAATAGAAATTATGGAGTTGAAAAGTATAATAACTGAAATGGGAGATTCACTAGAGGAGCTCAACAATAGATTTGAGCAGGTAAAAGAAAGAATCAGAAAACATGAAGATAGGGCAATTGATATCATCTAATATAAGAAGCAGGAAAAAATGAAGAAAAATGAACAGAGCCTCAGAGACCTATGGGACACCATCAAGTGTACTAACATAAGAATAATGGGACAGAAGGGCAGAGGAAAGGGGTAGAAAGACTATTTGAAGAAGTAATGACCAAAAGCTTTCCAAATTTGATCCAAAACTTTAATCTGTATATCCAAGAAGCTTAATGAAATCTACATAGGATAATTCAATGAGATCCACACCCAAACATATCATAATAAAACAGTCAAAAGACAAAAGAGAATCTTGAAAGTTTCCAGAGAAAACTGACTCATGTACAAGGGATCTTCAGTAAGATTAACAGCTGATTTCTTATCAGAAAGTAGGGAGGCCAGAATACAAAGGAATGACATATCCAAAGGGCTAAAGAGGAAAAAAAAAAAAAAAAACTCAACCAAGAATTCCCCATCTGGCAAAACCTGTTGGACCTTGAATGGGTCACTTCTTTTCTGAGGTTGGGATGATAATGCAATGAAATGAAATGATGTAGGTTAAACAACCTCATGCCTAGCGTGGAGAAGGTGCTGTGGAAAATAAATAGGTATTTGCTTAGTAAACAAATAAGTAATCTACTCAGTAAATTCACTTAGGACATTGTGTGAAGAATCAAACTGTTGCTGTTAGCACCAGTATCAAAAGGTCTTATCCCGGAAGAAAAAAATCTCTAAGAAAAATTCAATTTTCTTTCAGAAGGCAGGGATTAATCCATCGATTATGGAAATCTAAATTTTGGGGAGGATGAGAGAGGCAGAGAAGAGTAGAAGGAGGAGGAGGAAAAAGAGGACAGAATGGTGGAGGGAAGGGGAGGAGAGAAAAGGAAGAAGGAGACCAAGAAATAATAACACAAGAAACATTTCCACAGCACCTCCTGAGTGCCAGGCACTGCTCTAAGTGCCTCGCATATATTACCTCATTTAATCCCCACAATAACCTCATAAGTCAGGGACTCATACTATGTCCATTTCACAGATTGATAAACTGAGGTACAGAGTAGTTAAGTCACCTACCCAAGATGCACACTGAGCCAGAACTTAAACCCCTTCCCTCTAGCACCAGAGTCCAGGCTCTTTGCTACTACACCACTCTGCCTCTTGGGAAAATGGAATATGGAGAAAACTCCCAATTCATCCATTGTTCTACTGGAAGATGAGTCCCCAACAAAACTCTCTCTCTTGTGCCTGCTCATTCATGCCTCTGATGGTACTTTATTGGAAATCTCAGCTCACTAGTCTACTTCCCACTAAATTACTTCTCTGCGGGCAGAAATGCATCTTCCATCTGTGAATCAGGATTGCCACAGGAAACTCTTGCCTGCATCTTAACACCTGCCATTCATTAGACACTGAATCCAGTGGAGCTGTTTTGGGGTCTGGAGCTCTTTAGATCGCCAGCACAACATTTCTGGGAGGCTGGTATGTTTGGAATTGTCTTGTCATTCTGCTGGAACCCTCTAGCTTTTCCAACTGCTCTTGGGGAGTCACCATTCAACAATGCAACACGCCTGCCCCCAGTACTGGTGCAGACTTCGTAATTCCTTAGGACAATCCTAATTTCATAAAGCTGACTTTTTCTCAATCAAAGCAATTTACTAAGTGTTTAAGAGTTATAACTGTGATTTGTTAAGTCAATATAAGACTTTTTATGTAGATAAATTCGCAAGTAAGAGAAAATCCTTTGTTAGTCCACAGATCTTTTCTTAGCCACTTTGCTAACAACATTCAGGAAGCCATGACCTTAAAAGTCAGTTATATATACACACACACGAACACACACATGTCTGGAGAGAGAGAGGGGCAGACAGAGGAGGGGGAGGGGTGGAAAACACATTTTAAATGTTTTCTTTTTTTTAATTACAGAATTAAATTAGAATTAATTAATTTCCTATAAATAGGAAAAAAACAGAAAATGCAATACGCAAAAAAGAGAAGGAAAAATATCCCCTGTCAGAAGTAACTGGCTTTAGTGTTTTAATATATACTCTTCCAGATATTTCTCTATACATGCATATTTATACAAAAGTGTGATTATACATGCTGCTTTTAAGCTGCTTTTCCCCCTTAACATTGTGAATAACATTGTTCAAGTTTTCCATGCTTTTTCCCATTGCTCTGACTGTACTTTATTGGACCTTTCCATCACTTTTTATGATCTCAAAGTATTCTATAAAATGAATGTATCCTATTTACTTTACCAATCCCCTCCTCTTGGACATTAGATTGATTCCAATTTTTTGCTCTTATAAACAATTCCTTAATTGTCCCAACATTCTAAACAAATGCACTCATCTGAAAGAATGGAACCCCCAAACCACACTACCAGCAGTGGTCTGAAATAGTATGGAGTCTACTCTTACCCTGAATTTCATTTTCTCTCTGGATTTTTTATTTTTAGAGTCCTTCTTTCCTACCACCAAACCATTTTACCCATCCAAACACTCCACTCGTGATCCTTCACTCCCTTCCTGGCTACTCATCTACCGGTTTTTCTGAAACAACTTTTTCTTTTTTATTAACTCCATTTCTGCATATTCTCTCCTTTGCTTTCATACACTCACGCTTTGTGCTTTTGGCTCAGACCATACTTAGAAGACTGCTGTACAAAAGGTACATGCAAAACCCTGTAGAGATCAAAGGGTGAATACAGCACATCCCGAGCCCTAAAGGAGGTTAGAGTCTAATTGGAGATGCAAGGTACACAGACACAGTGGTATCCCAGTAAATTGGCTCTCCGGTGGCGGGGGGTGGGGTGGGGGTGGGGGTGTGGTTGGGGAATCTTGATGTGTAGGTTTGCCAATTTCCATGCTATAAAATATTCCTACCATGGCCAAGCTACCAACATGATGTTACAGAGCCCAGAGGCGGGAAAAGATAGATGCACATAAGCCAACTCCAGGACATGACTGCATGTGCATGAAAAGCTAAAACACACATATATGTGTGCATACATATGTATGTGTGTCATATACATGTGTGTATATACACATATATGTATGGATTTCAGCTTTTCATATACATGCAGTCCTGTATGTATGTATATACAACCAGACTAGACAACCAGAGCAGATATTGATGAGTAGGCGACCATGTCATCATCTTCTTCATCAGCAACATTTATTGAGCATTTTTAATATGTCCAGCCCTGCATTCAATGTTTTATATGCATTGCTTTACAGCACATTCTTAGGATGAGTTATCATTACTACTGCAACTTTTACAGTTTTACCCTTGCAAAATTGCAGGTTTTTTTAGTATCTTTATTGGAGTATAATTGCTTTACAATGGTGTGTTAGTTTCTACTTTATAACAAAGTGAATCAGCTATACATATACATATATCACCATATCTCCTCCCTCTTGCGTCTCCCTCCCACCCCTCTAGGTGGTCACAAAGCACCAAGCTTATCTCCCTGTTCTATGTGGCTGCTTCCCTCTAGCTATCTATTTTACATTTGGTAGTGTATATATGTCCACGCCACTCTTTCACTTCGTCCCAGCTTACCCTTTCCTCTCCCCGTGTCCTCAAGTCCACGCTCTACGCCTGCATCTTTATTTCTGTCCTGCCCTTAGGTTCTTCAGAACCTTCTTTTTCTTTTTTAGATTCCATATATATGTGTCAGCATACAGTATTTGTTTATCTCTTTCGGACTTACTTGACTCTGTACGACAGACTCTAGGTCCATCTACCTCACTACCAGTAACTCAGTTTCGTTTCTTTTTATGGCTGAGTAATATTCCACTGTATATATGTGCCACATATTCTTTATCCATTCATCTGTCAGTGGACACTTAGGTTGCTTCCGTGTCCTGGCTGTTGTAAATAGAGCTGCAATGAACATTGTGGTACATGACTCTTTTTGCACTATGGTTTTCTCAGGGTACAGGCCCAGTAGTGGGATAACTGGGTCATATGGTAGTTCTATTTTTAGTTTTTTAAGGAACCTCCATACTGTTCTCCATAGTGACTGTATCCATTTACATTCCCACCCACAGTGCAAGAGGTTTCCCTTTTCTCCACACCCTCTTCAGATTTTATTGTTTGTAGATTTTTTGATGACGGCCATTCTGACTGGTGTGAGGTGATACCTCCTTGTCAAAATTGCAGTCTTGAAGAGGGAAACCATTTTCCCTTGGTTGTTCCATGCAGTAAGTCATGAAGCCAGGATGAAATCAAGGCTCATCTGATTCCAGAGCCCAGGCTCTGATGACTGTCCTCTCCTGCTGCTTCATGTGAGGGAGCCAGGCCTCAGGGCTCCACACTGTGGATTCCAAGAGTTCACATGTCACAACTAAGGAGTCAGCCTGCCACAACTAAGGACCCTGCCTGCTGCAACTGAGGAAGCTGCGAGCCGTAACTAAGTAGCCCACCTGCCGCAACTAAGACCCAGCACAATCAAATAAAAAAAAGAAAGAAAAAAACTAGTATGAGTCTCGGTCCCTAGAACACTGATCAGCAATATCTGTAGAAGAATCACCTGAGCAGCTTCTCTGAAATGAGGTGCCAACCCCAAATATTTTAATTCCATAGCTTTGGGGTGAAACCTAGGGATCTACATGTTAAACAAGCTGTCAGGGTTCTAATGGTTCTGATAAACTTGGCTCAAGGACCACCAGTTGGGAAATGAGACCTTGGGACCTTGGGTCTAGGTCAACATAAAAGCCCTGCTATAGTTTCAATGTTTGTGTCCCCCCAAAACTGATATGTTGAAATCCTAACTCCCAAAGGTGATGGTATTAGGAGGTGGTACCTTTGGGAGGTGCTTAATTCATGAGGTGGGGAAGCCCTTATGAATGGGATTAGTGATCTTATAAAAAAAGACCCCACAGAGCTCCCTAGCTTCTTCCACCATATGAGGACACAGAGAGAAGGTACCATCTATGAACCAGGAAGAGGGACTTCACCAGGACACCTTGATCTTGAATTTCTCAGCCTCCAGAACAGTAAGAAATAAATTTCTGTTGTTTATAAGCTACCCAGTCTGTGGTATTTTGTTGCAGCAGCCCAAATGTAGCAGCCCAAACGGACAAACACAAGCCCCTAGGGCCCAGGTGAGATAATAAACAGGTTTGATCCCTGTGCTAATTTCAGTGGGTATTGGCTTTCCTGAGATTGATCACAAGATCAGCAGATTGATTAGTGCTGCCTGCCATGGGTGCAGGAATAGGAATAAGGGTCTGCTTGATGTGTATCTGCCGACCCTGATCGGGGCCCAAGATGAGCTTCACAGCTGTTCCATACTGCAAGATATCAGTCTTCTGCAACTTCTGGCAAGAGATCTTACCAAAATAAGCTACACTCCTTCCATTAGACACTGACTATTATTAGCATGCATCATAGAACTTTCCGTTGCAGCAGTCGTTAAGATTGGAGTAGGATTAAAAGCCCAGGTGTTATTGATGGCAACCATCCCAGAGCTGCCTTTGTGTTTTTCACAGCCTCTTCTTACAGCTCCCTCACTGATGTCCACAGCAAACCTCACTTTCCTACTGAACGCACATTCAGCAACTCAGCACTGGGGCCTGGGATGCAGTGCTAATGAGACAGACTTTCTGCTCCTCTTCCCACTCTGCAGGAATTAGCCCAGCCAGAGGACCTAGACAGACTGAAGTAAGATAAATGCCACAGGAAGTGAGGAGCCGTGTCCACCTTGTACACAGCTGTCTGCCCAGTATCCAGTGCACAGCTGAAGGGCTCGGCACACAAAAGACACTGATAAATACCTATGGGATGAAGGAAGGAAGGAACAAAGGAAGCGGGGAAGGAAGGGGGGAAGGAAGGAGGGAGGGAGGGAGGGAGGAAGGAGTGAATTGGTATTAGACCAACCAAGTGACAAGTGAAAAACAGGCTCCAATGAGCCTGGCCCACTGACCCTCATATAAAATGGCTGATGAGTCCCAAATAAGGGTTTTCTCCCACAGCAGAGGATCTAGGGAGACGTTGCAGGTCCACCCCTACACAACCCTGTGCTAATTGAGGGGCCTGGCTTTACTCTTTCTCTGCTTTTTTGAGATCTTGCAATTGTTTTGTTCTGTTTTGTTTTGTTTTTTGGATAATTGTTTTTTGTTTGGTTTGTTTTTTTTGTTGTTTGGTTTGTTTGTTTGTTTTTGCCAGGCCATGCAGCATGGGGGATCTTAGTTCCCCAACTAGGGATCAAACCCACATCCCCTGCAGTGGAAGCACGGCATCTTAACCACTGGACCACCAGGGAAGTCCCAAGATCTTATGGTTTTTAATGGGTGATTTTATCACCAGGGAATTGGATCAGATAGGAGCATTTAAGACTGATTTTGGGAGTTCTGCTCAGATGACAAGATATATGTAAATAATCACCACCTTCCCGGTATCCATAACATTTCCCACCCTTCTCTGGAGCCTGTCATAGCCACGCCCCCAGGCCCCAATGCATCATTCTTCATCTCTGGCTGAGTATATCTGCGGAGCCCTAGTGACAGTCATGACTAACACACTGCATTAGGGCTGCTGTAACTAATACCACAGACTGAGCAGCTTAAACAACAGAAAGTTATTTTCTCACCGTTCTGGAGGCTGGAAATCCGAGGTCAAGACATCAGCAGGATTGGTTTCTTCTGAGGCCTCTCTCCTTGGCTTGTAGATGTGTCTTCACATGGTCTTTCTTCAGTCTGTGCGCGTCTGTGTCCTAATCTCCTCTCCTTATAAGGACACCAGTCATATTGGATGAGGGCCCACCCTAATGACCTCATTTTACCTTAATTACCTTTTTAAAGAACTTATCTCTAAATACAGACACATTCTGAGGTGCTGGGAGTTAGGACTTCAACACAGAAATTTGGACAGGACACAATTCAGCCCATAACATATGTGAATCATGATTTGTAGTCCACAGAAAAGAATCACATTTGTTACCTCTTCTGGCTGTACAGTAAACCCAGGCAGTAAGGAGAATAAGCATTATTATTACTGTTGCTGTTATCATCATAATCATCACCATCTTCCCCTCCCTGGCCCCCACCTCCCGCTATAAAAGTTATAGCTTCACCCAGGGAATAATAGGCAGAGTTGGGGCTGCAGCTTAGGCCTCCTGACACCATGTCCTCTCTTATCTGCATGGCATGGGGACAGAAAGGCATTGTTGGTGCCTCCACTTGGTTTTACAAGCTAGCACAGGCGGGTCTCAAGTGTGTCTTTTTCTCTGGGCTGTAACACCAAGTCTCAGGGTAGGAGCCGGGCAGGGTTTTCTCCAGTCACAGTGTCACATGGTCATTCTGTGACCCAGCACAGAACACTTCAGCAAACAACTCTTCACAGTGTTTTTACCTGGAAAGCACAGTTCACTCCTGCTGAGGAAAGAGTCACCTGAGGGCTAAGTAAGCTGACCCAGCAAAGTGCCTACCCCCAAGCCTGCCCCCAGTAGGGGCTCCCATTCCCCCATAGCACACAGTGCTGCCCTGGAACAGAGCAGGCCTGCACTGCCCAGTGCACAGTTAGCCAGTCCCCAGACTAGAAGTGGAAGAAGCCACTAGGAGCCATCTCCACACCCAGACAAGCACTCATAGCCTCAGCAGGTCAACAGTATTGTTTTTACCTATAAAAGGCAGAAAGGAAAGAGACGGTCTGAGGCCCTCACTCCCCTGCGTGTGCCAGGACCTGTGAGTCTCCTTCTTGGGTTCGTCCTGGCCAGAATGTTCCTCTCTGACAGTGTCACAGGTCTCCCCTGCCCCACACTGAGGCCTGGGTTGGCCTGTGGGAGGGGTGTGGCTGAGCCAGAAACGGCCTGACGGGAGCCTCTGTGGGCAGATGCAGGCTGCGGCCTGGCCTCCTGAAAGGTACTCTTCTTTCCTCTCAGTTCAGAAGCCTGGGCTCCCTCTGAAGTCACCACACACATGGCAAACCTCTTCTCCCCGAGCCAGCCCAGCGTGGTTCCCTCCAGCACATCAGGCCCTGGGGCCTCTGTGTTTATGCCCTGACCCATGGCTGAGGCCTATTTTCTCTCCGGGGCTGTGACCTGACCTCCCAGGATGCCTGCCCTACATCTGTTGATTTTTCTCCTTCCTGTCTTCTCACATTTTCCCCACCTTCCCCATCTGCAAATGGCATTTCTGGGGGTGTGAGAGAGGCCCCAGACCACAGGTATGAGTCCTGTCTTTGCTGGGCCGCAGCCCTTTCCAATCAAAGGCAGACGCCTGCGGTGACCTGTCCTGGTGGGGAGAGAGGACCACGTCCTGTCCTAGCAGTGCAGTCAAAGGAAACTTTGTGCTTGGGGGGCTGCTCTCTCCTCCCCCTTCACTACTGTTAGTTCAAAAAGACTACCTCCCCTGTATGGGGGCTCCCACTCTGCCCGGGGGAACAAGCTAGTGCAGAACCAGCAAGTGATCTGGACCCCAAGAGCTGTGTGTTCGAATCCTGCACATCCTTTCTTAGCTGCCTGAAACTTCCCTCCTCTGGAAGGAGGGGAGGCTGCATGTGGACGGCGGGGATACACAGCCACCCCAGTGAGGATCTGGTCAGGATGTGGTGGCAGAGTCTGCGGAAAGGCATAGTGCCTCGGGGGCACACTATAGTGCCAACAGCCTTCCCACCCCACCCCACAGGGCCCAGACCACCACGGGAAATAAAAGCACCAGGGACCCCATTCATCATGCTCCCACGTGACCTGCCCCTCTCAGTGTGGAGCCCCGTCCTTGGGGAGCTGCCCCAGAAAGGAGGCCCCGCATCATTCCACATCAACCTCTCATGACCTGGACTTCTGTTTCTTAACAAAATCACGTTGTCACCTTGTGTGTTGAATAATAAGGTCCTCTTTTTAACAAGAGATAGAGATAAATCAATTTGTAAATAAAAGTCAAATTTCTACCCAGACTGGGTACCTTCTACTTTGGGATTTGAAAGGCTCAGAGTCAACAGGATCCACAAAGCCCCTACCTGCTCCTGTTTGCAAGGAAAACTAGACTAACGTCCTCTGTGTAGCCAGGAGGGGCCATATTTTGTTGCTGACACATGATCAAGGTAGGGTTGCATAAGTATCCCCACCTTAAACATTCCCTCCTTTCCCCCTTCCCCACCCAGTGCATTTCACTAAGCATCTCCCCCCAGTACTCCCTGAGGGGCTCCTGTTGGTGGAAAGAACCCCACTTTTTGAGTTTAAGTCTTTCAGGTTCAAATCCCAGCTCAGTTCCTTATGGGCTGTGTGACTTAGGGAAGCTGCTTAGCCTCTCTGAGGCTCAGCATCCTCATCTGCAAAATCAAGAGGGCTGGTGGCAACATACTCCTCTTGGGGCTGATGGTAAGATTGGACAAGACACTGCTCACAAAGACTGTGGTGCAGGATTGGAGCTGAGCAGAGGGTAGCCTCCATCATCACACGCTGTCTTCTACACCCACCCCAAACCGATAGACACTGCCCAGACCAGGTGCTCCAGCAAGGCAGTGCCCCAGGCAGCAGGACCCTCTGGATCCTCTCTAGATGCTGTCTGTCCACCCCAGCAGGGCCTCCCTCAAGTGAGCCCGAGGCAGAACTAGCCAGGCTTGGAGGGGCCGGGGAAGGTTGCCTGGGAAGGAGGCTGGTGGGCAGCAGAAGGAGACTGGGAAATAAACTGCAGACCCAAATTTGAATTTTCATTAAATCTTCCCAATTATAAAGGTAACACTTTATGGGAAATTTAGGTTGCTATTATGGAAAATCTACAAAGTACAAACGAAGTAAAATAAATGTTTAAAAGCTTATGACGCCCCCCAGAAATAGAGACACAGATGTAGAGAACAAACGTACGGACACCAAGGGGAGGAAGGGGGAGGGGGATGAATTAGGAGATTGGGATTGACATATATATACTAATATGTATAAAACAGATAACTAATGAGAACCTGCTGTATAAAAAAAATAAAATAGTCAAAAAAAAAAAAGCTTATGATGTCCCCACACTGAGAGCAGCCCTGCAGAGGATTGGATCCTTTCCTACAGCTTGTTCACTAGTCGGTGACATCCTGTTTGTAACCCAGCTTTGCAGCCTGATTTTGAGCTCTGATAGTAAATGGTCATAAGCAGGAGGAAATGATATTACTATTTCCCAATTTTATTGATATAGGTATTCAGGCTCCAGAGAACTTGGCCAAGGTCACAGAGGTCAAGATCATATAAAAGAGCCATTTGCATTATATCCACCAGTTGCTGGTGATTGTCTCCACCTCTGGAAAATAACCCCAAATAAAAACAATAGAATTAACAATCAAGATCCCACATGCCGTGGAGCGGCTGGGCCGGTGAGCCATGGCTGCTGAGCCTGCGCGTCCGGAGCCTGTGCTCCGCAACGGGAGAGGCCACAACGGTGAGAGGCCCGCGTACTGCAAAA
>NW_006772915.1:803978-815303 GCF_000442215.2 Lipotes vexillifer | reverse complement strand
TTTGTTATACAGCAGAAACTAACACACCATTGTAAAGCAATTATACTCCAATAAAGATGTAAAAAAAAAAAAAAAAAAAAAAAACCAACAACGCATCTCTGCCTCCAATTCCTCCTCCGCTGCAGAGTCCACAGCGAGGTCTCCGCACAGCAACCTCAACAGATTCTATGCCTCCAGAATAGAAGGCAGCTCAATTCCTCCTTCTCAGGCCAAATATGCCCCCGTAAAGCCTTTTTCCAGATGATTGATCACGGGTCAGAACCCTAATCAAGCTCCCATTTCGCTGGAACACCGTGCTCTGAGCCTCCCTTTAAACGCAGGGGGGCTTTACTTTTGAAATAGCGGTTTCCAGGGTGCTTTCCACCCACGCCGTAAAGTCCCTGAATTCACATTGTGTACCTGGCAACAGACTTCAACGTGCTGTGTTCGCACCTGACCCTGACCGCCAGCCGGGGACTCTTCGGGAAGGAGACACTTCCCATCCAGGCACGGAGAAGGCCCAGCGGGAGGGAGAGGCTGGCAGCACCTGCCCCCCTCGCTCCTGAGCGTGAAACAGGCTGGGGAACTGCAGGGACATTGGGCAGAGTCACGACTGGCAAAGAGATGCTCTTGTTCATGAAGAGAATAGCTATCCTTCGAGCACTTACTCGGGGCCCAACACCCAGCTAAGTGCTTTACATTTGTTCATCATATTCTTTCCACTGCAAGAAACAGAAACTATTCAGAAGTCATTGGCTCAGGTGACCCGAAGGCCCAGGGGTGGTCCCGGCACAACTAGGCCCAAAAGCACGAACAGTGAATGGTGTCATGAGGTGTTCTCTCTCATTCTCTCTCTGTCTCTCTTTGTGTCTCTCTGTCTCTGTGTCTCCCTCTTTCTCTCAGTCTGTCTTTCTCTGTGTCTCTGTCCCTTTCTCTCTGTCTCTTTCTGTGTGTCTCTCTCTCTATATATCACTCTTTCTGAGTTTCTCTCTGTCTCTCTATGTGTCTCTGTTTCTCTCTCTGTCTCTGTGCCTCTCTCTTTCTGTCTCTCTCTCTCTGTCTTTCTCTCTCGCTGTTTCTGTCTCTGTCTCTTTCTCCTCTCTGTCTCTCATATGCTCAGAGGTATTTATGCTACGTGGGTGTTTTCACAGAGCTTTCATGTCTGAGTTATCATCTGGGATTTCTATCAGCCTCCGTCTCTTTCCAGAACAGTGTGCAAACAGTAACGTGCAAAGCTTAGAAAAGAAAGGACATAAAGCATTTTTATTTGCTCTGACCTGAAAGACCATAGGATCCAGAATGTGTGAAAGGGAACTAGAAAAAGGAAGGAAGAACAGATTGGTAGGCCTGGTCACAGCCCACAGAAGCCTCTCAGACCCAGTTGTGCATAAAACCAGCCCCCAGCACACGCCTCGTGCCCCGTGGGGCAGCCTTCCGGACTACTCCACCTTGCCCATCAGAAGCACACAGAGCCTGGGGTGAAATCCTGACTCTATGGCTTTCTAGGGTGTGATCTTGTGCAAATGACTTCACTGCCCTGAGCCTCAGTCCCCTCCACTGAAAACAGGACCAATAATTCCTACTGTGGAGGAGTGTTGTGAGGATTAAACCCACGTAAAGCCTTTAGCGTGGTGCTAGGCACGTCACAAGGGCCTCATCAATGCTGATGGTGGTAATGCATTGGTAGCGCAGGGGAGCATGGGAGAGGTGGTGAAGATGGAGGTGGGGGAGGTCATTGTGGTGGAATCGGCCTGGTCGTCGCTCTAGTTTTTACAGCCCACTTGCACTTTACGACTACCGACTACCGGGCACGTCCATGACTGAGCCTTCCTGCTTTCAGACTCGCTTCTCCCTAAGGGGCTTTCACCTTGGTGAGTACTGAGCCAGGCTCTGGGCTGGGCCCTGGGAGGGCCATCGTGAATAAAGATGCTCTCTCTCTCTCTCTCTCTCTCTCTCTCTCTCTCTCATCCCTGTGCTTGCCATTTCCTGCTTCCTAAGTGCTTATCCTTCCAAGCACAGTGTGGCTTTTTTACCAGCTCCCCCTACTTTTCTCCCCATCTCCCTATCCACTCTGAAGACCTATTTCTTGGTGTTTGTTGTGCTTGAGATCTTGCACTAGGGAAACACAAAGTGAACCCCCAAAATATAGATTTTTCCCCTCAATACAAGTAAGAACTTCCTCCTGCCTTGTCCCAAAGTTACTGTGAGGAAATTCCTCAACATTCAGAGAACATGCTCTAAAAACCTAGGTGAGCCGCAGAATTGCAAAACCAAATTGGATTTAGAAGAGAAGGATCAAGAAATAAGTACCAAATTTTAAGACACTATTGACTCAGAAGGCATTTTACCGTAAAGTGAGATGAAGGTTCTTGAGAGATGGAAGAGTTGCTGTCCCAGCAAGGTTTACAGAAAACATGTTGTCTGTGGAGATTTCAATAAGGTTAATAAAAGGGAGGAAACATCAGACCCAGAACCAGAGGCCTAGGTTCAGGTCCTGGCCCTTTAGTAACTAATCATTCAGTCTCCCCCAGGCCTCAGTTTCCACACTGCAAATTGGAGATAAATGTGAAACTGGTCTCTATCAGGGTGAAGGGATTGGTTTTTAAACTGTGAAGAGCCCTGCAAAGATGAGCCTTTTTTATCCTTCTAATCATTTGAATGTCTTTCTAGAACAACCCAACTTTCATCCCTCAGTGCAGGGCTGTGGCTCCCAACTGTCCCAGGGCATTATCTCATTCTGTTTTCAAGCCCCTTCCCGAAAATCTAAATTGTAATGAGGTCAGTGGTCAACTCTCTTGCATGGGGGTCAGGGCTGAACTGCACTGAACTGTGATCTGGGATGAGTGTTATTAACAGAGGCCTCTGGTGCATTGAAGATGGAGGTCAGCAAATATTTTGCATACATGTGTATCTTCCTGAACTTGGCAGCGTACTCCTGGGGAACTTTCCAGGAAAACAAGGAATGGAGTGATTTTTTTTTTATTAATCTACTAAGCCCCTTTCTGACAGTTCCATTCCCACCAGCCTGGAAATTTGTAAGGGGTAAGGTGGAGAGAGTTTAGTTGACACCAAAACTTTCAACTGAGACTCACTTAGAGAATATTATTGTAACATAGCATGAAGAGCAATGCCTGGTATGTCCTAATTTGAGAAATATTTGGGTTAGCCGATTGCTGGGTAACTGAACGCCTACATTCACCCACCCACTCTTCCCTCTACCTGCAATTTCCACTGCCTTGGCCGGTTACTTTTTTTTTTTTTTCAAAACTCAACTCAAGTTTTTCTTTTCTGGGAAGCCTTCTCCGACCACCATCCTCCACTCCCATTCCCTCCAAATGGTCGCAGAACAACTTGGACATACATCTCTAGACTCCTCTCCCACTGTACTAGAATCATTGGTTAAGCCGTGTTCCCTCCACCTCACAGCGAGATCCTTAAAAGCAAAGACTGTGCTTTCTTTCCTTATATTTCCACATCTCCAAACCCGAGGAAATTGAAATGAAGCTGCTAATTGGTGTCAAGGGCTCATTTGGAATCCATTCTCTCAGCGTTCCAGCATTGCAGGTGACAACTCTATCGACGGACAGATAACCCAAAACAAAGGTGGATGTTTTGCCTGGAAATTTTTTAAACTGAAGTCCAGAAATCAGTGGTGTCAAGGATACAGGTTAGAAAAAGTCTCCTACCCACACATGGCCTTAAACACCATGAGCATCAAAGGAAATGAATCTGGGGTCTCCCAAGGATAAGAACCTGCAAAGGAGATGCTTCAGTGATCCTGGCTTTCCCACTAACAGTGTGGTCTGGCTATGGCTGGGCCAGGCTAGCTCTAGACACTTGGCTTTCTCCTTCACTCCACTAATGATCTCTGACTCCTGAGAGAACTGCAGGATCTTCAGCGACGCAAGGGGACACCTGCCCTAACCCCCATCTGTAGCTCACCACTTCTGAAAACATTGGTCTGATTGCATTTCTAACACATGGGAAAAAACCCTAAGCTTCTCATAGCCACGTGGTGCTCTCAGAATCCTCCCCACATTCCACCACGCATCTGCCACTGTTAGAAGTTGGGTCTGGTTGGGAGCCAAGGAATTCTCATGAATCCCGAACCAGAAGACTTTTTGCAACACATCTGTAAGTACGAACGTTCTTAGCTGTATGTTCGTACCTTGAATCCCAAGCCTTGGCCGCTGAGGCCAATGGGACTGTGTCTTCCTGCAAAGCAGGAGATGTCCATCCACCGACTGAAGAGGAGAGTCTCTTTTAAAATCATAGTACAGATTAACACAGCGGAGGAAAGTGACTCAATCTGCCTTGAGTCTGAGAATGTAGCTGGATGGCTCCCCTGAAGAATGGCTACACTGGGTTTAATTCAGCCTTGCAAATAACTTTTCAGCTACTTGTCCAGGGCACTGTGGGGTGCTGAAAAAAGAATTAAAAATTATTCCACAGAACACTAGATAAAGGACTTGAAGAAGCCAATTACAAAAGAAGAGGTGAAAATGGCTTAAAAACATACAAAAGTATGTGTTGCTTCATCCATAATTTTTAAAAAGCAAATTAAAATGACAATAAGGAAGCATTTTATCCCCAATCAAATCACTACTGATGTTATAGAGTTAAACAAACAGTCTTGGAAAAAGGACAGTAAAGTAAATAAGCACATATTTCCACTGGATGAGGGAATGTGAAATGGCAGCTTTCTGGCAGGTTACTTACAAATGTTGAGTCAAACCCTGCAAAAGGTACCCACCCTTTCACTCAGCAGTTCCACTTCTAAGAATCTATTCTAAGGAAATAATCAGTGCTTATCTTTGTGACATGTATACAAGGATCCATATTGCTGCATTGTTTAACTAGGAAGAATCTAGAAACAATGCAGTTGAACAATATGAATGTATGAGTGTTACAATAGGCCCATATATAGAACATTATGGAATTCCATGCAGCTCTGAAAAACCATTCTAATAAGAGTCAGTAAACATTTTCTATCGAGTGCCAGAGGATAAATATTTTAGGCTTTGTGGGCCAAGGGGCAAAAATCAAGGATATTGCGTAGTACTCATAATAATGAGAGAAAACAAGTTTCCACAAATTTTTTATTGACAAATTCAAAATGTATTAATGATTGAATTTTTTTTTTTTTTTTGGTAATACAGGCCAATGAGTGAGAATAATCTAATTCTTTTTGAACTAATAACATTTGCTGAATTGGGGTTCAAAGACAGTGTTCCTTATCATCAAATTGATTTCAAATATTCATCTGTAACAAGCACACTTTTAGTTTTCAGGCTGAAGATAAACAGACAGGAGGCCAAAACTGGCCTTGTCTGCATTTGCTGGCCCCTATACTATAAAGGAATGCTGGCTAACATGGAAGAATGTTCATGAACTATTGTTAAGCAGACTCTGAAATAGTAAGAGCAGTGTGTGGGATGGTCATCCCTGCTGTTCACCAGATATCTCCAGCTCTCTGTCTTTCCAGCCACTGGGTAGAACTGCATTTCTTGGCCCCCTGGGGATTGCATGGGACCACATGACTAATTCTAGCCAATGGGTCTCAAGTGGAAATAACACATGTCACTCCAAAGACACAGACTGGGAGAAAATATTTGCAGATCACATATCTGACTCCTACCCAGAATATATATATTTTTAACACTCTCAAAACTCAATAATAAGAAAATAAACAGTGCAACTTTTTAATGAGCAAAAAATTTAAACCGACACTTCACTGAAGAAGACTTATGGATAGCAAATAAGCATATGAAAAGATAGCCAACATCATTAGCCATTAGGGAAATGCAAATTAAAACCACAGATAGCATCTCTTACCTATTAGGATGGCTTAAATTAAATTTTTTAAAATTTAAGACTGACAATACCAAGTATTGGGAAGTAAAAGAAGCCACTGGAATTCTCATACACTGTTGGTGGGAATGCAAAATGGTACAGTCATTTTGGAAAGGTTTCTTATAAAGTTAAACATATTTACCATAGACGCAACAATCTTGCTCCCAGATATTTCCCCAAGTGAAGTAAAAACCTATGTTCACAGAAAAACCTATAGCTGAATGTTTATAGCAGCTTTATTTGTACTCATCAAAAACTAGAAACAACCCAAATGTCCTTTCCCTGGAGAATGTACCGGCAAAGTGTGGGACATCCATACAATAAACTACCCCTCAGCAATAAGAAGGAATGGAACTCTTGAAAAATACAACATGGATGAATTTCAAATGTATTTTCTAAGTAAAAATAGATCCAAAAGTTTACATATTGTAGAACACCATTTATTTTATACGGTGGAAAAGGCAAAATTATAGGGACAGAGAAATGGTTGCCAGGTGCTGGGTGTAGGGAGCAGGCACTGGCTACAAAGGGGAAGCGTGAAGGATATTCTGGGGCGTTGATAGAACTATTCTTGATCTTCATTGTGGTATTGGTTAAAATTCATAAAGCTATACACCAAAAAAGTGAATTGTACTATATATAAATTTTTAAATAAAAATTTGTTAAAGTTATTAATGTCCATACAAAGGAAAAAAGAAAGAAAGAAACACAAGCACCATTGCCTGGACAACAGGATTGGGCAGCTCAGCCCTGCTCAATCCAAAGAGCCAGCCTGGCTTCTGGCACTTCTCTGGGTCCAATGTGGGTATAAGTGGAGACAGAGACCCCCCCCCATGGGGAAGTTGACGGAGCATTACCCTCTAGTGCTGGGCCTGTGGGCAAAGGGAAGCCTGAAGTCACTGGATCTGTCCCATGGGCACCTTCAGTGAAGACCTAGAAAGGCATCTCCCAGCACCTGACTCGTTGCCCTCTGCTCAGTCTAATCAAGTAGTTTCCTGTCTGCAGGCAGAGGTTCTACCACAACCACCTGAGTTTTCGACTTCTCTTCTATTAGACCCAAAGCTTCTTGAACAGAAACAAGTGGAAGTCAGAGGCAGCAGCCTAAGTGACCACATGAAAAGATGCTCAACATCACTAGACATTAGGTAAATGGAAAACAAAACCACAATGAGATACCACTTCATACCCATTAGGATGGCAATAATCAAAAAGATGGACAATAACAAGTATTAAAGAGAATGTGGGGACTTTGGTACCCTCATTCACTGCTGTTGGGAATATAAAATGGTATGGCCACTTTGGAAAAAAGTTTGGCAGTACCTCAAAAACTTAAACATAGAGTTACCATATGACACAGCAATCCCATTCTTAGGTATATAACCAAGAGAATTGAAACCATATGTTCACACAAGAATTTGTTCACCAATGTTCATAGCAGCATTCTTCACAATAGCCAAAAAGAGAAAACAACCCAAATGTCCATCAACTGATGAACAGATAAACAAAATGTGGTGTATATATAATATATATATATATATATATATATATATATATATATATATATATATCCATCTGAAGGAATATCATTTGGCAATGAAAAGAGAATGAAATACTGACACATGATACAACCTGGATGAACCTTAAAAATATTCTAACTGAAAGATGTCAGACACAAAAGGTCACATCCTGTGTAATTCATTTATATGAAATGTCCAGAGTAGAAAAACCAGTAGGAACAGAAGGATTTGTGGTTGGCAGGAGCTGGAGGTGGGGGAATAGAGAGTGATTGCTAATGCAGATGGGGTTACTTTTTGGGGTGATGAAAATATTCAGGAATTAGATGGTAATGATGTTTACACCGTCTTGGGAATATACTAAAACCAATGAATTGTAGCCATTACAAGGGCAATTTTATGGTATATGAATTCTATCTTAATTAACAAGAAACAAAGAGAGAGAGAGGGAGAGAGAGAGGGAGGGAGGAAGGAAGGAAGGAAAGAAGAATCGGCAGCCTGGGTTGAAGGCCTAACTGAACCCAAGCAGAGTGTAAAGAGGGGACAGCAGGTACTGCAGAGGTAGGCGCTTCTGCCAGTCTGACCCTTTGGACCAGTGATCTTCCTCCTGAGCCTATTCTACCAAGTCCACATCGTTCTGCAGATTAAATGAGACGAAGTGCAATGCTTGACCCCAATGTTGGCTGCTGACTTTTGTCAGCGTGACTTTTGTTCTGCCCCTTGACATAGGATGCCAGGGACGATATACAAGACATGGTGATCAGGAGAGGTTTGAATATTGCTTTCCATTCCTGGAGGTTTGGGAGAAAAAGAAAAAGAAAAAAAAAAACATTGCAAATCTCTGCATTGCACTTTCTTGCTTTAATAGTGATGGAGGCACTACCAGGGAACTTGCTATTTTGGCCCCTTTCCTTAAGCCTGTCAGCATCCTAGGATGGGAGCCCTAGTTGAGGATAGAAGATAAAAAAATCGACCAGTGTCTCATGAGCACCTGTGTGGCCAAACATCTCGCCACAGTCTGTGGAGTGCACCCAGGCACTCTCACCCCCCATAGCCTCACGTTCACAGACCCAACAGGTTCAAAGAGTGAAAGCTCAATTCTGCACAGAACCGGACCCTCAGCTTCCTGGGAAAGGGCATGGGTGTCACTCACCCAAGTTGCCAGTGAGCTTGGCAGCAAGCATATGTTTGGGTCACATGTGGTGAGGAATGCGTGGATGGATGGATGGATGGATCTTACTGCATGCACTGCCACTCCAGGACAAAAGCAAATGATCAAAATCAGTGGATAAAACATAACACACAAAGGAGGTACGAGTGGAGGGCTTAGGGGCCACTCAGACTCAAGATCAAATCCTACTCTGTTGCACACTGGCTAAGTGGGACTAGACAAGAGATTTAATCTCTCTCTGCTCAGTTTCTTCATTAGTACAATAGGGGAGTTTGTGATATCTCCCTCATAGGGTTGCCGTGGGGATTAAACGAGGCAATTCATGAAAAGCACTTAGGACAATGCCAGGAACAAAGCAAGTATCAACGAACAGTAGCTATCATTATCATTATCATAATCATTATCACCATTCAGCGATATCAAAAGAACAGAACAGCCAAAGCTGAAGCAGTGAACCGTGGACAGTGCCTGCCTGAAAGCCATGAGCTCTGCCAACAGGTTTAATGAAAGGGGTCAAAATAGCAAGTTCCCTGGCAATGTCTCCATCACCTATAACAAGAAAATGCAATGCAGAGATTAGTAATGGCCTTTTTTTTCCTCCCAAACCTCCAGGAATGGAAAGCAATAATCAAACATCTCCTGATCACCAAGTCTTATATATTGTCCCTGGCATCCTATATGTGTTGTTGCCATTTGTGCTGTTTGCATGTTTCTCCATCACTCTGGCTGGGCAAATCTGATCTCCTCACCAGCAGCTGGGAAACAACCAGCTGTGATCTCAAATCTTTGGAAGGTCAGCTCGAGAGGCAGCATCTTCCTAGCAACAGTTGCCAGGGAAGATTATGAGGGTGGACTCAACTCCCAGTGGAGATGAAGACATGAAGGGTTATATAATTGGCATTTGTCTGAATGGGGCAGGTGGGGGGAGACTTGCCCCTATGAAGGGCATATTCAGTCTCTTCGGTTACTGTGCTGTTCATTCTTTTTGTTAGGAGTTCTGGCTGACCTTTTTGTTTTATTTGATGTCATTTCATTTTCCTAAATTATTAGAACTGAAAAGTACCCAGTCCAAAGAGTCCTAATCCTATTAAACCCAAGATCCTATTTTTATAGCACATATTTTGCAATATCCCCTTCGCTAGTCTTAATGGAATTACAGATGTATAGCCTACCTAAGTATTTAACTTTAAAAATAAATATAATGCCCTATACCACAAACAATGAGAAATAAAGCAATTTATAATAAAATAAGATGAATTTCAACATTCAAGTATTTGTGTACAGATAGAAGACACAACGAAAAAATCAGAAGCTTATATCTAGTTTTGATATATTATCCACGTTTATTCTTTCTAGCTGACATTTTGAAATAAGAGCTAAATAAATACATTAACAATCGGTATAGAATCACCAAGAACTCAGTGCCTACAAGTGCAGAGTTAGAGCCGTATTGGCACCTCAGACACTAGGAATGATGCTGTCATCAGTGGCACGATTTTTCATAATGGTGAACAACTCTTTGCAGAGCTACAAACAAGAGAAAGTACATGATTTCTTCCATTTACATGTTACTTGCCTTTCTAGAAAATTCAGCATAACCATGAAACAATAGCTTGAGTGTATATGTAAAACAGAGCTGAGTTCAAGGCCCAGGTGATTACAATCAAGTTTTTTACCTAGGTTAAGAAGAGAAAAGTTGGTGGGACATGACTCAGGATGCCTTGTGCAGTGCAGGACACCGTCACTCTCTGGTCTCCACCCACCAAATGCCAGTAGAATCCAGCCCCATCCTTGTGACAATCAGAAATGTTCCCACAAATTTTCAGAATGTTCCCTAGAATCATCAGTGATGTAGTCCAATCCCCCTCATTATAAAGGGGGATAAACTGAGGTTCGGAGAAAAAAAAGTGACTTGTTCAAGGGAAAGCCAAGATGAAATTCAGACCCTGCTAACTCTCAGGTCAGGCATTAGGACAATTAGCTGAAATTGTGGGAATCTCCCTCACTCTTCAGACGTGTAAACAACAAGCTATGAGATATGCTGGCATTATTCATGGTTCTATTTATCTCCTCTTCTGTCCCTTTTCAAAATTAACCTTGATTTCTGATTGCCGGTAATTTCTTGTCCTGTACTAACTTGTGAGCAATTTCGAAGCTCTGCTTTTGGCAGAAAAGCACTATTCTTTGGAGAAAAGAGTCATTTCTCTACATGGTGCTTATTTCACTTGGGCTGGATCAACAGTAGAGTCTATCAACACTCAGCCAATGGAAGATGATAGAATAAAGACCACACAGTTGGCCACAGTGAAGAGTTCTATTTCATTTTACATGTAAAGAAAAGATGTGATACCGTGATATGGTGCATATTATATATTTGGCTTTCGTCCCCAATTCCTGGACAGAGCTCCTAAAACCCTTAGAATTTCTGAGTGATAGGGGAAAGAGAGGCGTCTTTTGTTACTCATAATAAGCCCCTCTCAACCACACCTGAGTTCATGCTAATGGGGTGACCCCTGGAGGATGGGGCCTGGTTGCCAGGGGAACCAACCACAAGATTAGAGGGTTAGAACTTTCAGCCCCACCCCTGACCTCCTAGGAGAGGAGAGGGGCTGGAGGTTGAGTTAATCACTAATGGCCAATGATTCAATCAACCATGCCTACATAATGAATCCTCCATAAAAAATAAAAATTAAAAAAATATTAAAAGAAAAAACCCTAACCTAAGAATTTTGGAGTCTAGACTGCTGAACACATGGAGGTGCTGAGAGAGCGGTACACCTGGAGAGGGCATGGAAGCCTGTACTCTTT
>NW_006772915.1:787722-803343 GCF_000442215.2 Lipotes vexillifer | reverse complement strand
CTTTCCCTATACCTCGTCCTGTGCATCTCTTCCATATAGCTGTTCCTGAGTTGTATCCTTTCATAATAAACTGGGAATCTAGTAAGTAAACTGCTTTCCTGAGTTCTGTGAACAACTTATAGAACGTGAGGAGGGGGTCTTGGGAACTTCTAACTTGTAGCCAAGTTGCCCAAAAGGAAATAGTTGTTTTTGCATTTAAAAGGCATTACCATGTTTTAAGAATAAGAGTTTTATTATCTGATTTACTTTTTTAAAAGTTATTGAAGTCATATAGTAATATTATTATTATTATTATTATTATTATTAAGAGAGCCTGACACATGTTCAAAGGCAACGTCCAGGATGTTAAGGAGCTAGAATCTAGACACCAGGGGGGAAGAGAAGGCTGAGTTGCTGTTGTCAAGGAGAGGAGGTGGGACAGAAAGGTGGGCTCAGACTCAAAAGTGCCCAAGAGACATCCATGTGGAAACACCGAGCAGGTCTCTAGCAATGTGGTCTGAGCTTTGCAGTAAAGGGGCTGGGCTGGGGGCCCAGATCTTGGTGTCATAACCAAAGAAAGGAGAGTTGACACCACAAGATTAAATTAAATCACCCTCCAAAATATGTGTTGAGTAAGAAAAAAAAAGAAACAGATTAAGGATAGAACCTTCAGGAAAGCCCATGTTTGAGGCACAGATAGAAACAGTATGCCAAGAAAAGATGATAAGAAAGAACAAACTGGAAAAAAACAAAGTGATGTCAAAAAAAAAAAAAAAGAAAAGGAAAAGATAGCCACCAAAAACAAGGTCTTGGGCTAAGTGCTCTACAGCACACACCATCCTGTTTAATCCTCACTGCACTAACGGTGAGGTATTATTATGATCCCCAATTTACACTTGAGGAGACTACAGCAAAGAAAAGGTAAGTCATGTGCCCCATAATGCACAGCTAGTAAGTAAGAGGCTTAACTAGAATTTGAAACCAAGTAGTCTGAGTGCAAACACTGTACACTGACTTCCAGCTAAATAAAAGAAAACTAAGGATTAAAACTTGTGCTTTGGATCTAGATTTATAACAAAATTCTATAAATAAATAAACAAACAAATAGAAAAATCCAAAAGCCAAGGTTTCAGCTCACAAAGTTGAGTTGGGAGCTCTAACACCTGCTCCCAGGGAGCCCTTCAGACAAGGGGCAAAGTCAAGGACCAGGACAGGCTCTGCCATTCTTCATCACCACACTTCTTACACTCACACAGTCCTCAGCAGAAGCATGAAGATGGAAAATTTCTCATTATGGATTACACTGTCTCCTCAATAAAGCAAAAATTACTCCCCAAAACAGATCTTCCCAGACAAATGAGTAAATGGACGAACAAAGAAAACATGTGTCCAGACTATTATGTAGAGCAAATGAATTCACTTTTAAAATGTGGAAAGCAAAATTGATCGTACAACAGACACTGATACAATTTCTCGCTCCTATCCTTATCAGTCAGGTCATCCACGTGAAACAGCAGTGCCTACACCCTTAGGAAGAGCTTTCTGGTAGGCGGCAAGAGATGAACTCCAATCCCACCTCACAAAAGAAAACCAAGCCTGGACTAATTTGGTCCAAGCCATCCTGCATCAGTGGTCCAAGCCATCCCACAAGAATTGTTTCCCACCATACTGAATGAAACTATCCTTAGAGAAAAGAGATGAAATCCACTGCTTGTCCTCGACTTTGTGGGATACTTGGCTTTCCCGGTCTCCTCCAATAGAGGAAAAGACAGGTGATGCTCAAAACCAAAATAACAATCACAGCCCTACAGATGTGGTGGTGATGGGGATTAAGCAAAGTGGACAGATTTTGAGAGAAACTCTAAGACGTCAAATCAAAAAGACTTGTGCACGCATAAAATGTGGGAAATGAGAGAAAGGGGAGTGTTGAGGATGATATTTAGGTGTTCCCCCTATAAACTGGGGTCAGTCACTGATTTGGGAAACCTGAAAATTGACAGATTGAAGCAAGAGAGATCGCAAGTGTGGTTTTGGACGTTCTGATCTTGAGGTGCCTTTGAGAGCTCTAAGAGGGGGTTGGCAATTGTTCAGAAGTTCTGTGGAGTTGACATACAAATAAATGACTGTGCCATTCTCATCTAAGTGGTACCAGACTTACATGACTTACCGACTTAGGACTTAAAATTGGGATGAATGAGACTTTCCAAGGATAAAAACAGGAGAGGAGAGAGAGCCTAGGATTCAGTTCTTAAGGAGTTCCGACATTTAACGCCAATAGAAAAGGGCAATCCTGCAATCCTGCAAAATCAGGAGAGTGGCACTCAGGATAGTCAGCGGAAGAGAGTGCTTCAAGAAGGAGGGAGTGAACGTCATTGTTCAACACTGATGAGAGGTCAAGAAAGAGGACAGAGAAATATCCGGTATTTGCAGTAACAGAAGGTAATTAATGCTCTTAGCAAGAGCTGTTTCCGTGGTGGGGCGGGGTGGGGTGGGGGGGTAGGATGAAGAGTGGCAGTAAGAAAATGAAGATGTAGGTGATGCAAATTGCCCCAAATATATCTCCCATAGCATTTAGGCGCATTGAATACATGACAAAGTTTCTGCGCATGCGCGCTGCCGGCAGAGGCGGGGCAAGGTCAGGCTCTGCGCCCGGTACCCCTGCACCACCGCCCAGGGAAAAGCCAGTGCCCGTCCCGGTGTTCACAGCTGTCCATCCACTTCCCCCGGGATAGAGGGGAGAACAAGACAGTATCACATCTGGGGGTGCGTAACTGACAGGTTGTGGGAGCCACTTTCTGGCCTCTACGCTGAGCCTAACTGACTGGTAGCAGACACCCCTAGGGTTTCCCTTTCCAAACTGAAGTTCCTTGTGCTTTCGTGAAAAGCTTCCCTGGGATTTTTCATATGCACACTGGTTTTAATGTCAATAACACTACTCATAACCAACCTTTGGAGCCACTGCTCCAGAGGTTGGTTATCAGAACCTGCATTTCAACAAGACAGCCAGGTGGGTTCCTGGGCACATTCAAGTGTGAAAGCACTGGTTTGGAGAATTATTACATGCTTTTATTCTTTATTCCTCCAGACAACCCCACAAGTCAGGTGGATTATCCCTGTGGACTAAGAATGCTGCCTGCCGTATTAGTAAACAAAGGATATTGCAGCCATCAGCCACTACAGCAGCCCGCAGTGGTGAGCCCTGAGAGAACTTGGGATGGAAACAGAAATCCTGCCACCAAGCTATCAGCCGCTGCAGCCACCACCACCCCAGCAGTGCACCCTGAGGAGACTCAGGATGAGAAAGCACAGGATACTGGCCCCAGATAGCTCTGGTGCTATCAAAGGAATGATTTCAGTGAGCCCAGACTCTTGCATCTTCCCATGCATAGAAAAGCGCTAAATTCTTTAACTTGCGATGTCTGGTTTTCTTTAATTAGAATCTTTTGATGTTCCAACTACCTGGTCTTTGTTGCAAAAACTCCTATATGTCCTGCTTCCCCCCCTTACCTCTTCGGAGCAGTCTCTCGGAGCTATTTGAGATGCTGTGCCCTGGGCTTAAGTCCTGAGTTTTGTTCACCAAATAAAACGTAACTCAACTTCTAGGTTGTCATTTTTTTCAGTCGACATCCCCGCTTATACTTGGGCAAACAGGTTCCGAGAGGTTACGTGCACAATGCTACAGAGCCAGAGAGTGAAGGGGCCAGGACTTGAACCTTTTCTCTTGATCACTATACATTGCGGTTCTTGCATTACTCCACTGGAAGCTGGGGCCAGCTAGCAGTGAGCCATCCAGGGACTGAGCTATGCAGAGGAGCTGGGCTGCGAGGACTCTTCCAGAGGGCACAGCTATATCAACAGAGCTCTGAACTGATTAGGCCTTTGCCAGCCATCTCTGTGGGTATGTGCATTGGCAAAGAGAGGCAGGACCCTAGGCAGGAGCCACCAACTCAGCTATGGGGGAGGGTCAGAAAAAGACAGAGAGGTTGAGACACTGAGTTGAGCCTTGACAGATGGGAGTCCCCAGGCAGATCTACAGGATTGAGGGCCTATCCAGGACAAGGGAGGCTGGTAGCAAAGGCCTGGATGCAGGAAAAACTGGGGAAAGGCTGACCAGTGGTGACTTACTGATCTTGGCATGCAGCCAAGTTGCCTGGGGAGCCTGATAAAAAATTAAAGGTCTTCAATCCATTATATGCGGAATCTAAAAAAAGGGTACCAATGAACTTATCCACAAAACAGAAATAGAGTCACAGATGTAGAAAACAAACTTCTGGTTACCAGAGGGTAAAGGGGGGAGGGATAAATTGGGAGATTGGGACTGACATATACACACTACTATATATAAAATAGATAACTAATAAAGACCTACTGTATAGCACAGGGAACTCTACTCAATACTCTGTAATGACCTATATGGGGAAAGAAGCTAAAAAAAGAGTGGATATATGTATATGTATAACTGATTCACTTTGCTGCACAGCAGAAACTAACACAGCATTGTAAATCAACTATATTCCATAAAAAAATTTTAAACAAATAAATAAATTTTTTAAAAAAATTAAAGGCTGATTCTCCAGCCCAACCAACAAAAAAATTCCAGTTCTGTAGATCTGGGGAGGATCCTGGGAATATGCATTCTAAGCTATCAATATAATCCTAGGTAAATTCTATGCTGGTGGTCCCCAGAAGGAGCCCTAAGCATCATAACTAAATGGGTGTACTTAGTTGCTGGCCTGTAGGGAGGAAGGTGGAAGATGCAGGAAATGAGCATGGAAATAAACAGGGTCTTTATTCCTGGAGACTTAGAGATCAGGGGAGAGAAGATCCAAAGAGTCCGAGGTCAGACTGTGTCTTATAAAGAGCACACTGATCAACGGCTGCCTCTCCCACCAAAATAGAAGCCCCAGGGGTCTGTTTTTGCTGCTACTGTATTGCTACCAGAGTGTTTAGCACATAGTAGGTGCAAAGTGAGTATTTCCAGAAGAGAGCGAGGTGGGAAGGAAGGAAGAAAGGAGGGAAGGAAGGGAGGGAGGGAGGGTGAATAAGGCAGGGTAGAGAATGGTTTGGAAGGAGGTTGAGGGCTGGAAATCTCTTACTGTGGTCCAAGCACAGGATAAAGACCTGTCTATGGCAGAGGAGTAGGAGTGGGGAGAAGGGGAAGAACTTAACAATCATTCTGGCATTTTCGAGGCCACAGAGGCCTCACAAGACTTCTCGGAGGCATTTCTGTATTTCTGGCATATTCGGGAATGTCTATGAAAGTAAAAGACTTATGAAACATAATCAGGACTGAAGTGCACTGCAAAGCCAGTCCTCCCCCACACCCCAACCCTGGGAAATCTTCTTCAAGCACAGACAGCTGGGCAGTGGGACGGGACTCCTGCTCTATCCAGCCCAGAGCACACCCAGACGGGGCGGCCGCTCTCCTAGCTCATTCCAGCCAGAGGCTCCATTCTAGGTTTGGCAGTCGTTAGGGGGTTTTTGTGTCCTGGAGCCATTTAACTCTGTACTTAATTTATGTTTAATAGGCAGCTATTATGTTAAATAGAGACCGGCTGAACTGATTATTTAAGACATCGTTATGGTTGCTTAACAACTGTGTGGTTTGACTGCTACATCTCAATAAAGTTTTCCCAGTACTCGGCTATTATTACAGTTTTGCATCGGTAACTATCCGCACCTAGCCGCTGACCTCTCTTTAAATATTGCCTGAGGGCCTGGAAGCTCCCAGCTCTGCTTCTTCCCCTGGTCCCCAAACGGCTGAGTGTCTGAGAATCCAGGAGTATCCACAGAGATCAGGAAACTGGAGAGGAGATCACGTGTGGTTGTGCAGGGCGTGAGATCATGGCTGAGTGCCAGCTCCAGTTCTAAACCGCCTGTCAGCAGCATTTGGGACTTGCCTCCCGGTGGCAACGTGGCTTTGTGGGGAAGCTCAGAGGCCACGGCTGAGCCCAGGAGGTGACTAAGACCTAGGAGAAAAGAATCTGTGTATAAAAAAAGAGAACCAGGAAGAAAACTATAAGGGTACTGATTTTCTAGAAGTTTCCTCTAGTGTAGTGTTACTTAAAATGTGATTCACAGACCAGTGCCCGTCTGAGACCTGTTCTTACTGGTCCACAAATTGGGAATGAGCACTTAGGAACTTGTGCAGCAATTTGAAATAGCCATGATATCCAAGCATGAGATCAAGGGATCTGGCTGGTCGATCAGCATGTAGACCAGTTTGGACATCACTGGACTCACGCACGGAGGTGTACATGGCCCAGGCTACAACAAGTCTTGTGCACTGTGACCACATATCTGTCCACCAAGGACTGGAAATGTGAAAACTGGTCTTTCAGCTCAGAATCTTTGAAGACCACCGTTTTGGTGCTATATCTCTCAGCTTATTCGTTTCTCCAAACTGCCTGCACACTTTGGGGCAAATAGCAGGTCTTTAAAAACCTTCCTTATGTACATTTAAAAAATCAGTAAAGACTGTAAATATAGTAAAAGTCACCGGATTGTACACTTTAAAAGGGAAAATTTTATGGTACAAAAGGATCATTTCATAGTAATTTTATGTGACTTATATCTCAATAAAGCTGCTATTTTAAAAAAAATATAGGTAGATAAACAGAATAGATAGAAGGATGGGTGGATGGATGGACACACCATAAATGTCTTTCTGTGTCAAAACAAAATCAAAAAGGAGATGATTACACCCAGTGTGTTTTACATAACCTATGCTGGATAATCCCCATTAGCACCTCCAGATCCACTTCCCCACTGTATCACTCTGATGGATGCCTTCTGAAGATCAGAGGTCAAAAAAAGAGGTCAGGGCATTTACTCTCCAGCACCCTCCCTGCTGGACCGCAGGTTGGTAGTGGCTGTGTTATCTCCTATAGCTACAACTCTAGTTCCAGTAACCATGCCCTCCGGGTGGTGACAACTCCTGGCTGCTGCTACCACCAGGGCGCTTCACCTTCCCCAGTGGGTTTCCCTTATCACTGCTTGCATTTAAATAGTCCTTCCACTAAACCTTTCCAAATAACCTTTTGGCTTGTGCCATCTGCCCCCTGCCAGCTCCCTGACAGATACACAATTCACACCAACCTCATGAATCTTCTCCAAGTCACACCTACTTTTGTCCTATTCTATTAGAAATAAAACCTGCTCTTCATGAGACATAAAATGATGGTTCATAAAAAAATCAGAGCAAGTATAAAATAGATGAAAATGTTAGCTGTTGTAGAATTATTGAATGGCTTTATCCTGGGTAAATGCATAACTTCTGATAGATGTTTTAAATCTGCTATCGTGCAACCTTACAAATGAAGGACATACTCTTACCCAAGAGCCACAGAGACATTGAGCCAGACGTTTACCTGCTGGTAGCTCTACAGAAAAAGAGAATATCAGTTAGAAGAGAGTCCCAAAGGGACCCCCAAGTCCATCACTGACATTCACTGCTAAGCTCACGATTCCTATTTCCAAACTGCCCACTGAACATTGGAGATCCCGTAGGTGCCTCAGAACTCCACATACACAAGACTGAGGACGGAACCTGGATGCCCACCCCCACCCCGCCTTCCTTCATCTCCCAAAGGCAATCAGTGATCAGGCCTCCTAAACATCTTAAATTCTATTCAATCCAAGGATCCAGATTTCATTCTATGTGCTTGGAAAGTGGACCACGGATGGGAATATGGAATGTACAAAAAGATTTAAGTATTTGATAATTTTTTATCTTATCTCTTCACTGCCAATTTTTTTCCATTTAAGTGTATTTTTAATTGTCCCATTTTCAAACTTGACATTGTGTAACAAACTGTGGTAATACCAGTCCCGCCGTCAGCAATTCATTAAGAAGCAAGTACATTGACCCAATTCCATCAATTAATGAGATATGAGAGAAAATTTTCTGGGGACTTTTGGAGAAGTTTTCTTTGTCCTTAAGGAAAACCAGATAATGAAGTGGTCCCTTTTTCTCCCACTGGAGGTGTATTTGGCACCGATTACTCCTGGTAGCCCTCTTACAAACGCCCAAGGAAACAGCCTTAGGAGGAAGCCAGCTGCATTAGTTTTCTGTTGCTGTGTAACAAAATACAACAAACTTACAGTTTAAAACAACACTTGCATTATCTCTTGGTTTCTATAGTCTGGTTACAGCGTGGTTGGATTCTCTGCTCAGGGTCTTACCATAGGAAAATCAAGATGATTCTAAACAGCCAAATTGTTTTTGTGATGCTAATGACAATAATAACAGCTAACACTAAGTACCAAGCCCTGTTCTGCACTTTTACCTATATTAACTCATTTAATCCTATGAGGTGGGTACAATCTACCCCACTTCACAGATGATAGAACTGAGACAGAGAAAAGTTAGGTCACTTGCCAAAGACAATACAACTGGCTAATAAATTGTGAGTCTAGAATACAAACACAGCTAGTCTGGCTCCAGAATATATACTCACTGCACCATTTCACAGTTGGCAATATTCCATACCTCTCAATTTCCCCCATATGTGAGGGTGCATTTCCTTATTGATTAAGCTGGCTCTAGGTGAATTTTCTTTACTTGCAGCCCAATGCATTTTAATTGATACAAATGCTATCAAGAAAAGTATTCATTATTTGAAAGACAAATACCATACGATTTCACTTAACCTGTGGAATCTAAAAAACAAAAGAAATGAAACAACATAACAAAACAGAAAGAGACTCAGAGATACAGAGAACAAACAGGTGGTTCCTGGTAGGGGGCAGGCAGTGAAATGGGTGGGAGAGATTAAGAGGTACAGCTCTCCCGTTGCAAAATAAATGAATCACAGGGATGTAAATGTACCACATAGGGAATATGATCGATAATACTGTAATAACTTTGTATGGTGACAGATGGTAACTAGACTTATCATGATTATCATTTTATAATGTATAAAAATACCAAATCACTATGTGGTACACCTGAAACTAATATAATATTGTAAGTGAAATACACTTCAACAAAAAAAAAAATTGTAATATACCCTCTCGTTCCCTATTATCGCTTTTTATCCCTTTTAGCTACTGTCGCTCACTGAAAGATTTTACTGTTTTCTTTTCTAGATGATCCTGAGTCTGTAATCGATCCTGTCTAGAAACTTTGCATGCCCATCCAGAGCAAATGTTTCCAACAGGGCAGAAACTCATCATAGGGAACTTGCTAGAAATGTGGAGAGGTTTTCATTGCCATAATGATGGCAGGGCCCAAGGGCTACTGGCATTCAGCGGCCAGGAAACAGGAATGTCAGATGTCTCAATGCAGGGACTGTTCTGCACAATAAAGAATTGTCCCGTGTCCTGTGTCCTGTACAATTTTCTAATGTACTTAGAGAGAATCACATAGGTGAAAAATCTGCTTATAATAACTGAGCTTGAAACCTAACTCCATTTTAGTTACAAAAACAAGGAAATTTTTTTACATAGATAGTTTTCCAGGAATGTAACTACTATGAAAAAAAAAATGATTCTTTTCCTCATTTATGAACAAATGCCAAAAGTTGTTCACCATTTCGGAAAATCCTATTACCTACTGTATCACAGTATCCTGATTGCCAATAAGCACACCTGAATAGGTGCACATCTAAAGAAATTGTGTTCATGGTAATCCTACAGATGTGTACAAATATATTAGCCCTGATTTTAAAAGGTCAAATATCGTTAAAGTTTCAAAATTATTCAGTTGAATATTATCTTACATCTCAAAAACCAGAATTCATTCACTTAAACACTTCATTATTAAATACAAAATATTTTCTTATAAATATTTCTTGCTATTTCTCCTTTATATAACAGTGAAAGCCTTATTCTTTTTAGTTATCTGGGTGGGTAGTTTATATAAACTACAAGTTTCATTTCAGCAGGGTAGACAGGGCGTGACTACATACTTGCCCTGGAAAGGGCAGGCAGGTCTGGCAGGGCTGGCTGTCACTGGCCTGGATTACCACCACCTCATATACACCACTGCAGGGCACAAATGGATAATTTCCCTCTCTCCCTCTGCATTACAGGCATATAAAAAGAAACTGGGTGGCCAGTGAGTTCTTTAGAGGACTCGCTGTACAGGCATTTGGTGAAACCATGTTCTATTAGCTCTGTTTACAAATGAAGAAACAGAGGCCCTGAGAAGTCAGGGCAGGCATCACCGAGTGCATACCTGGCAGCACCCATCTCTGTTCTCCTTGCCCCCTGCAGCCTGGCCCAGACTCTTATGGTCCACCCTAGACCTCCCTGTTTGGGATAAGTCCCCACTGAGATAAACAGCATAACAACAACCTTGGCTCCACAGACCAGGGACAGATCACTGATTCTCTACCAGTCAGAGTTCTCCAGAGAAACAGGACCCATCGATGGAGAGATAAATAGATAGATAGATAATAGGGATTGGCTCATGCAATTACAGAGGCTGAGAACTCCCACGATCTGCCTATCTGCAAGCTGATGAACCAGGAAAGCCCATGGTATAATCCAGCTCAAGTTCAAAGGACTGAGAATCAGGGAGCTGATGGTGTAAGTTCCAGTCAGAGCCCAAAGACAGAAGAACCAAGACTACCAATGTCTAAGGGCAGGAGAAGTTTGATGTTTCAGCTCCAGCAGAGAGCAGATTTGCCCTTCTTCCACCTTTTTGTTCTATTCAAGCCCTCAACAGACTGGAAGATGCCCAACCGGCACTGGTGAGGATGCTCTTCTTTACTCAGTCTACAGATTCTAATGCTTCTCTTCTGGAAAAACCCTCATAGACACACCCAGAAATACTGTTTTCCCAGCTATCTGGGCAACCCTTAGCCCAGTCAAGTTGACAATAAAGTCAACCATCATACACTCACTCAGTCATTCAACAACCATCTCTCAATTCTGACTATTCCTCCCTCACCAGCCTGGAGACTAAGGATTGGCCTAAAACACAGACCCTGCCCTATGGGGTCAATATGTACCAGCAAAAGAGAAAAATACATGAACAAAATAGACAACCAACAAGGACCTACTGTATAACACAGGGAACTATATTTAATATTTTGTAATAACCTATAAGGGGGCAAAACTCTGAAAAAGAATATATATATAAAACTGAATCACTTTGCTGTACACCTAAAACTAACTGAAATTGTAAATCAGTTATACTTCAATAAAACAAACAAACAAATAAGTGACTCTCCAGGTTGAAAGCTTAACCAGCCATATGAACAAAGAACACTGAAGAGGCAGCAATAAATGCTTGTTTTGTTCACAGCAAGGACTCTACATGATCTGAGACAAAGATGGACCACTTCTCCCCTTCCAGTTTACACAGATGCATCTCAACATGGCTTTGGGGATACAATATTTTGACCTCAGTCACTTTGTCTGAGTCCATCCATGAGCCAGGGCTGCTCTGAGTGCCTGGGCTCATCCGATAAGTTAGCAATGCTCCACACCCCACTGCCCCAGCCTGGAGCTTTGGAGCTCTGCTGACTTGGACTACAACGGGTTTGAGGTGCTAAAGCCCGAGACAAATTTAGGTGAAGTCCTCCCTACGGTCCCATCTCAGGCCAAGATACTGAGCATCGGAAACACATTTTTTAATCTGAGGCTTCGTGAAGTGAAAAAACTAAAGGGGCATAAATCCCAGGAAGAGCAACTTAAAAAATAAAATTTAAAAAACAACATAAAACTCTGGAGAAATTATGATGATGATGCTCCAGCAGGATCTTTCCATTCACAGAAAAAGACTCATGATCCAAACTGAATTGATGGATAGAATTGTGGATGAAAGAGTTAAAAACAAGAACTTCACCAGCAGCTTCTCAGAAGGAGGAAAATCAGGTTTGGGGAAGCAAGTTCTCAAATGGTGTTTATTTCCTTGACAATGAGCAGGTAAAGCCTTGGGGAAGTGTAGCTTTCCGAACCCCAGCAAAGAAATCAGAGGTCAATCTGGAATTATTTACACTTACACTTATCGGGGCCGGCCTAGCATGGATGATTTCTACCTAAAGGCAGCCCAAGCATCCATCAGTCTCCACCTCCACTAACCTCCTCCTGGCACATTTCTCACCAGACCCATTTACACACCACAAAGTGACCCAACTTCTTTGGTTGGGTCAAAACCAAAATTTTCATCTTTGGTCCAGAAAACACTCTCTGCCCAAAACCCTTATTTAAATTTTATCCCAAACATCTCACTTTCTGTTTAAAAAGAAAAAAAAAAAGTTATTGTAGCTAAGACAACTTGTAACTGAAACAGCTATTTCTAATTTTTGCTAGAGAATTACTGACTAATTTGTGAGTCCAAAAGCTGGTTTTAGCCAGTTCCGGCCTAAGTGGGATGTGCCCCCCACCCCACCGCGCTGTGCTCTGGGCATAGGACGGTTCCCTATAAATTCTGAAAGAAAAGACTGGCCTGGGTGTCTACATCACCCCAACCCGTGTTCCCAGACAACCCACAGGCATCTTGCTCTGCGTATGTCTCCCAGAAGGCCCAGCACTGCAGACCTGCCAACAGCTGAAAGTTATAAATAGGACAGTTAGGGAGGGTGGGGGATGGAGGAGCAAGATCTAATACGTATTCAGATGAAAGGGGCCAAGAAAGCTCTTTGGAGAGACAAAGAAGGAAACTATCGTGTGTGCTTCTAAAACCAAACAGAACGGTTCACGCAAACTTCATCCATCTAATCTGTTGGTCACAGGGAATTGACTGTCACAGAGAGGAATTTCTCTATTGCAGTGACGTTACTCGGGGAATGTCACTTTCTCAAGTAAGATCCTATTCGGGCTAGTGGCTGGTGTGGGGAGGGTACCAGTGGGCCCCTCCAGAACAGGAATTCTACAGGAAACCTGAAACGAAACTTGAAGCAGGACCTCATGGCAGTGTGCCCGTAGAAGGGCCAGGGATTGGCTTTGGGGTGACTGGTTAACATCTGTTTTGATGCTAATCTCCCCACCTAGAACCCAGCTCAATCTCTGTCCTGCTTGCTACCCAATCCCCAGTGCCAGCTACAATGCCTGGAGCATCATTGGCACTCACCATTTCATGCCCTCCCTGCCCCACCGTGTGCTCGCCACTCAGAACTCTCACTGTGTTGAGATTCCATGTCCCCTTCTGTCTCCTCATAGGCATTCATCTTAGCTTCATAGCCCAGCTCCCTGCAGGCCACCTGGCTTACGCGTGGAACGACTGAATTGCTCCCTAAGGAAGACACACACAATTTAAATAAGATCCCACTTATGATGCTCTACTATTGTTAGGGGAGTCACTGACCGAAACTGCTTGCCCTGGCCAGGCAAGATAGTAACCGCTTGCATGAGTTATCTTACAACAGGAGTTCCTGGTAAGGAACGCAGGACCAGCAAGCTACCATCAACTGGAAGAATTAGGGAACGGTCAAAAGGAGAAAGGAAACGCCAGTCCATATGTCCTACCAACCTCCCACAATCCTTCTCGCTGGAATCCATCTTGGCTGAATGATGCACGTGCCACCAGGAAGGACCCTGAGTCAGAATGATTGGCCAGAGACAACCCGGAAACTAACCCGATCACCATAAAACCTGAGACCGTGAGCCACGTGGCAGAGCAGTTCTCCTGGGTTTCCTTACCCTGCTGCTCTCTGCCCAGGTTCCCCTTCCCAATAAAGTCTCTTTCTTTGTCAGCAGGTGTGTCTCCTGGGGCAATTCATTTCCAAGTGTTAGACAAGAGCCCATTCTTGGGCCCTAGAAGGGGTCCTCCTTCCTGCAACACTATTATACACATTAAAAATTAAGGACTTCTCTGTTTATCCATGATGTCATATATTCCTTCCTCACCAGTATCTTCTGCTTGGGAAATATGAGTCAGCTGTTCCTTTATAAAACAACCCGGGAGAGCTGAACTGCAGGAGGGATGAGAAACTGTATAAAGGAGAAGAAACATTCTCATATCCTTCTCGAATCACCTCCTTAGACGTTTTCTGACATCAGGGTTGGGGAGTTTTGCGTGCCTGCAAGCTTCTCCACTCTGGGACTACCCACCACTTCCTCTTACGAGGAGGTGAATCTTGGGCTCTTAGGACTCACCCTGAAGGCACAGGAAGCAGATTCTTCCTCTGTCCTCCGACAATAGTGAGGCTCATTCCCAGAGCCTGGCTGTGAGCGGTCCCTAGTTCCGGGTTTGCCTTGGTCCAGGGAGCCAGTGCCCCGGGGTGTCAGTTACCTTTGCTCCACATGGCTGACCCCATGCCATTGGAGGAAGGTGAAACATCAGACACAACTAAAGTTAACACCTGCCTGCCCACTTCACCCCCCAGGCCTGAAAAGCCTAGAGGGTGTGACTGAAGAAAGGGGACAAGGGGACGGATCTGAATGCATCTGCCTGCAAAACAGAGGGCAGGAGGGCTGATTTATTTCCCCTGAGTTTTTCAAATTATATTTTACAGTAAGAAATTCATTTTTAATCACCAACCGGTATACACACACACTTATTCTGATAGTTTTATGCATCAGCTTGGCCAGGCTACAGTCCCCAGGGATTCAAACACAAGCTAGGTGTCCTTGTGAGGGGTTCCTGGAGATGGGATTAAACTCTGTCATCAGGTTACTTTATTTTTTCCTTTTTTTCATTTTATTTTTTAATTGAGGTATAGTTGATTTACAATGTTGTGTTAGTTTCAGGTGTACAGCACAGTGATTCAGTTATATATATATATAAATTATATATTTATATAAATAATATATATTATATATTTATATAAATTATATATTTATATAATAAATATATATTATATATTTGTATATAATATATATTTATATATATGTATGTATGTATATATTCTTTTTCAGATTCTTTTCCCTTATAGGTTATTACAAAATATTGAGTAGAGTTCCGTGTGCTATACAGCAGGTCCTTGTTGGTTATGTATTTTATATATAGTCGTGTGTATATGTTAATCCTAAACTCCTAAAACATCCCTCCCCCCCTTTCCCCTTTGGTAACCTTAAGGTTTTTTTTGCTATGTCTGTGGGCCTATTTCTGTTTTGTATATAAGTTCATTTGCATCATTTTTTTTAGATTCCACATATAAGTGATATCATATGATATTTGTCTTTACATAAGGAAGATTATCGTAGATAATCTGAGTGGTCTGGTTCCATCAACTGAAAGGCCTTAAGGGTGAAGCTGAGGCTTCCCTAAAGTAGAAGAAATCCCACCTGTGTACAGAAATTTCAACTTGTGACTGAGAGGTCCAGCCTGCTCCTCCTGCTGGCCTGTGCTATGGATTTAAGAACTGCCAAGGGGGCTTCCCTGGTGACGCAGTGCTTAAGAATCTGCCTGCCAGTGCAGGGGATATGGGTTCAATCCCTGGTCTGGGAAGATCTCACATGCCGTGGAGCAATGAAGCCCGTGCGCCACAACTACTGAGCCTGCTATCTAGAGCCCACGAGCCACAACTACTGAAGCCCGCAGGCCTAGAGCCCGTGCTCTGCAACAAGAGAAGCCACAGCAGTGAGAAGGCCACGCACCACAATGAAGAGTAGCCCCCGCACACCTCAACTAGAGGAAGCCCGTGCGCAGCAACAAAGACCCAAGGCAGCCAAAAATAAATAAATAAATTTATTTTTTAAAAAAGAACTGGGCTTCCCTGGTGGCGCAGTGGTTGAGAGTCCGCCTGC
>NW_006772915.1:773913-787572 GCF_000442215.2 Lipotes vexillifer | reverse complement strand
GGAGCGGCTGGGCCCGTGAGCCATGGCCACTGAGCCTGCGCATCCGGAGCCTGTGCTCCGCAATGGGAGAGGCCACAACAGCGAGAGGCCCGTGTAAAAAAAAAAAAAAAAAAAAAAAAAAAAAAACTGCCTAGGCAGACCCCACAATTACCTAAACCAATTCCTCAAAATCAATCTCTCTATATATATAGATATAAATATATAGATATATATACAGATATGTATTTATATACAGACACAGATATGAATGCGTATACACAGATAGATAGATATACATACCTTCTACTGGTTTTGTTTCTCTTCTGGACCCCTGATTGCTACCCACATGTACACACCTACAAATAACAATAGATGCTCAAGACACTACTTATCCTTCCTGTTTATAATGAACTTCGATTCTATATATTTGATGTTCATCCAGACCTCAAAATCAATTTTATATCCTATTAAAGGGTCATAAGTTGCCGTTTGAAAAACTATACAACAACAGTAAAACTTCACACACTCCACTGGGAGGTCTGGGTATTAGAATTCCTAAAAGGAATTCTTGAGGGAAAATGTACCCAGACTATACCTATGGTCCCACCCACAAAGCATGTGCAAGATTCTGCAGGGCAGCCTCTGGAAAAATGGAGATGCCTACCCCCAGGGGAGGGGAGGGAGGCCAGAGTCAGTAACCCCGGGGTCACCCAAGAGACAGAGAGAAAAGGTAGATGCATTGAAGAGCTCCCCAGGCCGTTCCTTCCCAGGAGCAGAGAACAGGCCAAGAGAATCCTTGGCAGAAACCCAGTTGGAGACAGCATCCTGCAGCCACAGTACAAGGTTTTGGCAGTGGGAACAGTGCGGTTCTCAGTGGCAGGCTTCCCATAGAGACAAGCGTTCAAAGGACCTCACTGGCTGGGTTGCTAGGCCCAATGCAGATAAGTTTAGTTGCTCCCACGCACCCAGATGGAGGATGCCCAAGAACATTAATGGGAAAAGAAGTCTGAGGGTTTTAGTTTATCGTGGGCTCAATCTGAACCAATTGTGTTAAAAAAAAAACAAAACAAAACTCACAAAGTAACAGGAATAAGTTGCAGATAACATGGAACACTCTACCTAGTTTACACAGAAAGGGAATTAGGTCCTTATGAAACTGATGGCAGGGCTGGAGGAGCAGACCCAGAGCTGAGCTTCTAGAAAAGACTCCAGACAACCAGCTGCTGCATTGGTCATGACCAGGTGATGAGGATACCACTGTCTCGGCTGTCAGTGCCAGGGTCACCTCCCACCCTGCTCGGGCTCCCGGGACCTCTAGTGCAGCTGTCACAGCCCACACCTCACATGGCCACCTTCTCCTTCCAAATCTTGGGGGCTGCAGTGTTTGGGGGCAGCCAGAGCCAAGCTGCAAGGACTGTGGGTGATGAAGCCCACACCTGGCCAGCCTCGGGGATGGACCACAGCTGCTCCCACCCCACTTCCCGCTTGGGAATCTAGGAACACACAGTAAAGCAAGCCTACAAACAAAATCCCAGAAACTCTAGCACCCCTGAAAGTTTGGACCTCATAGCTGACCTGCTGCTAAAATCTTGGAAGAAGTGATATCAGATATAAGACCTATATAGTGTATTTTGGGGCACAGTCAGTGGTGGGCAAAAGGCTTTGTTCTGCGTGAGAAGCAAATATGTGGATTAAAAGGAAGTAAGGAGATCCTTCTTGGGGGTCAGAAAATAATGCACCTATACTGGACAGAGGGGTGCTGTTTTCAGAGACGACCAGAATACTTTTTATTTTCACCCCCCAAATACCCCCTCCAGCCCACTTTCAAGTCATCAACACAGATGATTTTAATGGCTCAGGATCTGGAGGCAGATGGCCCAAACTTGAATCCTGGACTCACCACGTATAGCTGTGTGACTTTGGACAAATTCTTAACCTCTCTGTGCCTCTGTTTCCTTTTCTGGGGGAAAAAAAGAGAAATGAATAGAGAAGAAGAAATCATTATATTTCTCTCCCTAAGTGAGTTAATATATATAAAGCTCTTAGCAGAGTGACCAGCCTGTAGTAACAGTCAATAATTACTAGCTGTTGCTATGATAAATTATATACCCCCTCCAGATATATTATACCCACTCACAGTCACAAAAGGGCAGGATCTAGAATAGGATTGGTCTGAGAAGGTGGCAGCAACAATTTTAGTACTGTCACGCAAAGGACACGCACACTAGCGCCATGTCCTGCAGATAGAAAATTGAGGTCCTTTGGGGAAAACGTGAGCACATGGCAGTGTCCGTGGGATCCCACACACTCTTGTCCCCAGCTTAGGTCAGGCATGGATGGACTGCATGCAAAAGCTCCAGGAGCGAGAAACCGGTCCCCACTAAGCTCCACCTATTTATAGGGCTATGGGGCAGCTATAGACATGCAACTCTGTAACAAGAGAAGCTCCTTCACCAGGAGAAAGAGGGCAGCACCCCAAATTCAGAGGCTGACACCAGCGGTTCTGCCACTGATCTAACTCAGACCCGCTAAGACAGCTCGATGCAACACTGCCAAAAGGGAGGAGGAAAGGAGCCTCCAGGCACACAGATTTGTCCCCCCTCAGTGCACTCCCGGGCTTTTCGAGGCTTTTTTTTTTTTTTTAACATCTTTATTGGAGAATAATTGCTTTACAATGTTGTGTTAGTTTCTGCTTTATAACCAAGTGAATCAGCTATACGTACACATATATCCCCATATCTCCTCCCTCTTGCGTCTCCCTCCCACCCTCACTATGCCACCCCTCTAGGTGATCACAAAGCACCGAGCTGATCTCCCTATGCTATGTGGCTGCTTCCCACTAGCTATCTATTTTACATTTGGTAGTGTATATATGTCAATGCCACTCTCTCACTTTGTCCCAGCTTACCCTTCGCCCTCCCCATGTTTTCATGTCCATTCTCTAAGTCTGCGTCTTTATTCCTGTCCTGCCTCTAGGTTCTTCAGAACCATTTTTGGTTTTTTAGATTCCATATGTATGTATTAGCATACGGTATTTGTTTTTCTCTTTCAGACTTACTTCACTCTGTATGACAGTCTCTAGGTCCATCCACCTCACTACAAATAACTCAATTTCGTTTCTTTTTATGGCTGAGTAAAATTCCATTGCATATATGTGCCACATCTTCTTTATCCATTCATCTGTTGATGGACACTTAGGTTGCTTCCATGTCCTGGCTATTGTAAATAGAGCTGCAATGAACATTGTGGTACATGACTCTTTTTGAATTATGGTTTTCTCAGGGTATATGCTCAGTAGCAGGATTGCTGGGTCGTATGGTAGTTCTATTTTTAGTTTTTTAAGGGACCTCCATAATGTTCTTGGAGGCTTGTTAACTGCAAGTTCCTCCACAGGCTTTGGCTGACACCAGGATGAGTGCTTTTCTTAGCATTGCTGGAGCAAGGTGTCCACAGGTTCCCTTCAGGTACATCAGATAGAAAGTGGACATACCCACCACCATGAGCAGTTGACACTGAGTCCCTGCCTGGGACAGTTACGGAAAGCCATTTCAGGTGGTGCATATGTATGCTTGAACAAAGGAGAGTCATTCACATATCCTGCTGGCCCAGGACAGATATGCCCACACCTTTCCAACCGAGGTCTCTCTCCACCATCCTTTGGGGATGAGCCAGATGGTCCCTCCTTTCTCCCAAGAGATGACTTCAGGAGGGATACAGATGCCACCATTGGTCATCATAAGTGATTTTAAAGCAGAGCCCCACCAAGGGCTGTAGAACTACGCAAGGCAAAATCAGGGTCCAAGTTCATGTCTGGTCAGGTGTCCTGCAACTGAGCATATGAACCATCAGATGACATCACATAAATTTCTATCCACCTGCTGAGATCAAAGAAGGTACTAAGAGAGAGGAGAGTGTGGCTCCTCTTTAAATGTGTCCTGCTCGAAAGAAAGAAGAGTATGCGGCCACTCCCCGTGTTCTCCCTGTGCCCCAGCCCTGCCTCGCCGGTGTCCAGGAGCCCAGCCAGGCAGCAGGGCAAGGCTGTGCACAATGTATCAATAATTGGCTGAAGCCAGTCAGACCAGCAGGCCCTGTGGAAGTTGTCTCTGGAGACACTGGCACAGTGGCATATAGCCACTTTGCAGGGAACGGTGGCCTCTCCCTTCAGCATCCCAGCCCCATGCCTGCAGTGGATTCGAGCACAGATCCAGGCCTGGAGTAGAGATGATAGCCTCGCTTGCTGATGAGCTGCTTCCCTTTAGGTATGGTTGCTTCATATGGACGCGTACATGGGTAACAAAGATCAAGTTCATGATCAGCTCCTTGGATTCAATTCCATAGAAAAGCACCTCCTGTGAATATGATCTTAGTGCTCCAGTACTGGGTGTCTGGGGGCCTGAGCGTGTAGATTATTTCAGTAAATTTGGGGTCCGTGTATCTTATGGCCAGGGTCCTGACCCGAAGTCAGCTCATTGGGCAGAATTTCCTCTGCCACGAGTCGTCAGCTACTTAACACCATTACAGTTGAGTGGGTGGGACATTCCAGGGGATTTTCCCATCTCTGGGCTGGCTGTTTCACCCGTGCTCTCTTGTCAGTGTTATAAGAAGCAAGTGCTATAAGAAGACCCTCCACAGAGCATCAGTTTGGGTCAAGCAGTAGGTGAGGCTGTGTTTCAGGCTAATGTATAGACAGCCACCTCTTCAGGATGGCTAAAGTCTCCAGGCCAATCTTGGGTGCCATTTCCATCTCACGGTGGAATGTTCTAAAATTTTTGCCACCTTATGGCAATTGAGTTCCACCAAGAGTCCAGGAGAAATCAGGACAGTTAAAGGCATGCTCGTTGCAGGAGGAGCATACAGGAGATGTAAAGGAAGCAAACACACCACAAGTGCGCCCAGGGTCACCGACCAAGAGCAGTAGCAGCCACTCCAAAGGAAGCAGGTCATTCACCAGAGGTGGATTTGCTGCAGCAGAAATCACTAAGGAGGGGCTGCTAATAGGGAAGAGGAAAGTGGGCTCTTCTGAGTCTGGGAAAAATTTGCAAGATGGTGTACACTTTGTGGCTGAAAGCTGGGGGACTAAAAGAAAGGGACCAGATTGTAGTCTGGGAGTAAAGTCATAGATTTAAACATTTGTATTATTTTTAAAAATACTAAATAAACATTCAAATTGAGAATTTTTAAGCCCAAGGATAGTAAATGAGAAGGCATTATAAAGATAAAACAGAACACAAAGAAATTAACCACTAGTAGAAATGATCAGTAATTCCAAGACCAGGTTCTACAAACTTGCATTTGGGTAGAAAAACCTCTGAAAATTTTAACACCAAAAAAAAGAGAGAGAGATCACAGAAAATATATAGGAATGAAAAACAAGTCATAAGAACATATATGCAGGGGGGTTTTTTGACTATAAGAGAATAAGGTGGTACAACTTCATGCTAGTATATTTCAAAGTCTCAATGAAATGGATCATTTTCTGGGAAAACACAAATTACTAAATTTGTCTCCAAGAGAAGTGAAAAAAATTTTGCAATCACCAGCAAGCATGGAAGGAAGCAAACAAGTTTCAAAAAACTCCCTCCCCAAAAAAGGCTTTAGGGTCAGACTGTTGTCACAGCATGTTCTTTCAAATGTTCATGGAACAGATAATTCTCACATTATGTAAACTGTTCCAAAGTACAGAAAAAGAAGGAATACTCTCTAATTTATTTTACAAATCTAGCACAGCATTAAGAATAAAACCTACAAAAGGATATAGCAAAAAAGTGAATAAATTCATTTCAATAATAAATAAAGATACAAAGCTTCTAATGAAATCCTAATTCGATATTAGCACGCTGAATTCAACAGCACAACAAAAGACAATGACAGGGGCTTCCCTGGTGGCGCAGTGGTTGAGAGTCCGCCTGCCGATGCAGGGGACACGGGTTCGTGCCCCGGTCTGGGAAGATCCCACATGCCGTGGAGCGGCTGGGCCCATGAGCCATCGCCGCTGGGCCTGTGCGTCCAGAGCCTGTGCTCCGCAACGGGAGAGGCCAGAACAGTGAGAGGCCCGCTTACCAAAAAAAAAAAAAAAAAGACAATGACAGTTTCTGGAGAGACATGCAGATTCCACACACTCCTGCCATGTGCCCCAGTAAGGACACCTATGCTTCCTGGGGGCCAAATGATACCTGCACGGGGGCGGCGGAGGGTGGTGCCTCACCCACCCCACCGCCCAGCAAGAGGACAGAGTTGAGTTTGCGGATGACTTGACAGGGGATACAAAGAACCTTGTCTCCTGCATCTGGGAACAGTGCCAGGGGGAGCTCCACAGTTTCCCCCAAATAACTCCTCTTCGTTCTCCACAAGATCATCAACATTCTCGTGCCTGCCACAGAGGGAGCGCCAACAGCCAGGTAGAATGGGAGGCCAGGGCAGTCCAGGTAAATAAAGGAAAGTCACTTTGCTCTCCCTGCTCTCCATCCCAGGGCACTTGGAGGGGAGGAGAAACACAAGACCCAGAGGTCCCAGCTTGAGCCTGTGCAGAGGGAGGCAAGGAGACAAGATTTATACCGAATCTGAGATCCAAGAGTTAAACTGGGCTCCATTTAATCACTCAGAGGAACCTGAGTGCCCCAGAACCAGGAGGGGCGTCAATCCAGAGAGAGTCTGGCTGAAAGAAGTGCCGAACAAACTGGCTATATTTGTCTTCTTTTCATCGTCTGTGTTTTCCTAATTTTCTACAGCAAGCATATATCACTTTTATAAACGGAAAAAAATGTTAAGATTGAAAATGACACTGTGGATTGTGTGGAAAGGAGAAGTTTGCCATTTAGGGACAGTTTCAAGGAGACTGTGATATTGGACCTTGAGAAGATTTAGAGGAGGTTTATCATCACATATCTAAAGAGATAGCCTTTGTAACAGTCAACTTCATAAAAATATAAACTGTAAATAATAATAATAATACCTGACGAAAAGATAGGCTTACTCTGGGATCTTGCAGGTGCCAGAGCAAAGGTCACTGATTTCCAACCTCAGGGAGACAGATCTCAGTTCCAAGTGAGGAAAACCTTTCTATGCACTAGGGCAGCCCAGCAAGGATCAGGCTCCAAGCTAGAGAGTTACAACTTGATTTCCCCATCAGGCAGGCGGTAGGGTAATGTGCAGGCTCCTTGACAGGCAGAGACACCCTGCCCAGCCTCAGCACCTCCATCATTCCTCCAGCTGCCACCCACATTCCCAGTCCTCCATCAGGTCCACGCCCTTGCTTGGGCCCAGGGCCCCCTCACCTTGCTCCCTGCATCACCCCTCAAGAATCCCTTCAGTTTTCCTGAATGTCTCCTTACCCATCCAAGTCACATTTTGCTGTTCCCTCCCTGTCCTCTCCTAGTGACCTGGGCACAACTCCCTAGTGACTCCCTCACCGCCCACATTACATTTTCTCGCCATTGGCTGCCACTAGGCTGTGAGTCCCGTGGGAGTAGAACTTCTGACCTCTCAACTCTGCATCCCTAGGACCATGCCTGGCACACAGCAAGTGCTCAGCAAGAGCTGGCTGGCTGGCTGAATAAAGCAACCTCATCATCCATCGTAGATGCATTTGTTTTTTAATCCACAGAGGGAACAGTATCCTGAAGCCAAAGTGATTGTGTTTGGTGGCACTGAAAACCCTGCTCACTCATTATCCCTCCTGTAACTCTCTAAAGCAAACTCCATGCCCCGTAAATCAATCAAGGTGGACATGATTATTGTGCACTTTGTTTAATTGCAAACCCCATCATTTCCCATTAAAAGAATGGCATTTTACATAACGTTGAAACGAGCCACGGGTTTTGAAAGTGCGTGTAATGCGGTTTCCTGATGGGCAAAGGAACTTCAGGGAAATATTTATTGTGCTCACCGATGACATTCTAGCTATTGTCCATGTTCCTTTTTATGACATCATAAAGATTACTTTTTACTGTCAGGCTGGCTGACATCTTCATCAAATCCCCTAATGTGCACATTCACCACGGATCATTTGTGCCAATGAGTAACATTCAGCAACATTCAACAAAGGTTTATTGAGTGCCTGCTATGAGCTGGGCCCTGAGTAATGGGATTTGTCTCCAAAGCTTTCAAATCTGCTAAAAATATTCTCCATTTCACAAGCAGTCAGGACAAAAAATAGTTTGCTCTGGTCTCCTCTCTGGGGCCCACTGGGTGAAAATACACCTAGAGCTGCCCAGAGAAACAAAACCTCCCTTCAAGGACCGAACAGATCTCCTGAAATGTTGTGTCCAGCTGGCTCTGGAGAGCCTGCCCGTTAAATTCTGTGCACAAGCTCTGTCTCTAAACAGCTGAGCTTTGGGGCACGCTGCAATCCCTCAACCCTGGGAACTTGCCTGGTCGCCTCCCAGAGACAGACTGCCACCAATCCTCATCTGTCCCTAGGTCCAAATTCGAAGGCACCTTCAAAGCAGGGGAAGCAACACCGTTCATGAGCACCTCGGAGGGTCAGTTTCTTCATCTGCTAATGGGGTAGTACCGACTTACCTCCCAGGAATGTTATGAAAGTCAAAGATAAACTACCTAGCTTAGTGCAAGGCATCAAGTAGATGCCCAAAAAAGGCTCTTCTCTTTGCCTTTCTTCCGGCCATGCAATGGCCAGATAAGACCTCACTCTCCCCTCATGTCAGGCCAGCACACCGAAGTGGCAGAGAGATGGAGAGAAGAAGACAGACAGGGGAGAAGTGTGTCAGAAGGAGAATCAACTGGCCTCAGTGACAAGCCAAGCATGGGAAGTGGGGGAAAGAGAAGGGTTGATGCTGGTGCCAAGGCTTTAGCCGGGTGACCTTGTGGATGGTGACGCCAGGGACCCCAGCCTGGGGAGGGCCATCCTTGCTTTGACAGCTCTCTGCTCTGGCTTTGGCTATAATCTCTGTCCCATCTCACGTCCTTCGTCATTCACCAAAGTCTGTCCCCCTTATAGTCGCAGTGTTTCCTCCTCCAGGAAGCCTTCCTTACCATCAAAGGGGGAAGGAACCCTCTCTCCTTTAGTGTCATGTTGGTTCTCAGCGTTCCATCAGCATGGATTCTGATCCCTCTCCATTGGGTAGGGGTGGTATGTCTGGGTGTCTGGGACAAGCAGGCGGAAGACAGATGGGGCCGAACACACCGTGAATGAACAAACCATACCCATCAGCCCCCTGGCAGGAAACAGAATCTACCTCAGGTGGTTCGAATGGAGAGGCTCTACTTAAGGCAGAGTTTCAGAGGGGTGACGGGGTGAAAGAACCAACAAAGGAGGCTGAAGCACTCAGAGGCCAATACCAGGGAAGCAGTTGCCCCCCCTGGGGGGAGAGGGGGGACAGTGATGTTAGCAGAAAAGAGCAGGTGGGGGAGAGATGCTAGGGCAGGAGGAGGGTGGAGAAAATGGTCCTTGCCTCTCCCCGCGCATCTCGTCCCCAGCCCATGCCTCCTACTGGCTTCTATTAAGGGCTGAGCTGTGCCTTCCAAAATTCCTATGCTGAGGTCCAAACACCCAGCACATCACAGTATAAGTGTATTTGAAGATAGGGCCTTTATAGAGGTAATTAAGGTAAAATGGGGTCATTAGGATGAGCGTATGACTGGTGTGTTTATAAGAAGAGGAGATTCGAACACAGACACACAGATGGGGGCTTGGGGGTAGATCATGTAAAGACACAAGAAGGAGAAGACGGTCTCAGCTGGTCAAGGGGAGGCCTCAGGAGAAACCAACCTGGCCAACACCTTGATCTCAGACTCTCCTGCCTCCAGAACTGTGAGAAAAGAATTCCTGTCATCTAAACCAGATGGCGGTATGTGTTCTGGGTACCTGAACAAGCTAATACAGCCACAAAGCTGGAAGTCAGCGTGCAAAGCAACGTGGCCATGTGGTCCTTAGGGGTCAGCCTCCTGGAGCCCAGAGCAGAGCAGAGAAGGGCAGGGCATGAAGGGGGCCTGGACAGGGGCCGAAGGAAGAATAATCTACAATGAATCATCAGTTCATACGCAATGTTGAGTGCACAGCTGAGAGGAGTTGAGTTCTGTGCTAGGAACTCAACATGAGCCTGGAAAGTTGGAGCTGAGTCAGAGTAAAATGACTTTCCCCCTGCCCAAGAGTCAGGTGGTTGCCTTGGGGAGAAGGGAGGCCCAGGGCTGTGAGAGCCCTGGGAGAAGGGAACACAGATTACAGTGCCCCACAAGCTCCGAGGGGCAACAGGCAGGCTGGTTTACCCTGCACGCCTAGAACGCCAGCAGGCACAGCGGATCTGGTCCACGGGCCCTGGATCTGGTTCCGTGCAGACTGCACGTAACCAGGACGGAGGCGCTGAGATCCTCGTTAGGTTCCGAGGGCCAGACTGGGCACTGCATTTCACATGTGTGATCTCATGAACTTATCCCAAGATTTCATGATCCCAAGATTTCTAAGCAAATACTGAGTTCTAATTTGCAGGTGAAGAGACTGAAGCTCCAGACAGGGCCATTCTGGTATGTGCCAGGAGGGAATCTTGACTGTGTTCTATAGCACTGGATCCCAAACTAGTGAAGCTAAAAATCACCTGAGGGCTTCCTGGTGGCGCAGTGGTTAAGAATCCGCCTGCCAATGCAGCGGACACGGGTTCGAGTCCTGGTCCGGGAAGATCGCACATGTCATGGAGTAAGTCCGTGGGCCAAAACTACTGAAGCTCATGCACCTAGGACCCGTGCTCCACAACAAGAGAAGCCACCGCCATGAGAAGCCCGCGTACCAAAACAAAGAGTAGCCCATGCTCGCCGCAACTAGAGAAAGCCCACGCACAGCAACAAAGACCCAACACAGCCAAAAATAAATAAATTGAATTAATTAATTTTTTTTTAAATCACCTGAAGAGTGCATTGAACATGCAGATTCCTGGGCCCCAGGACAGGAATTCTGATTCCGTACATGTGAGGCGGGGCCCCATAATGTGCATTTTAAATAAGAGCCCTGGGAGGCAGGTGGTCACTTTGATTACACCATGACAGGGCAGGAGGAGGCATCTCAGGGCTAGAGCAGGGTCTGACACCACTGGGCTTGTTAGTACGTCCAGGGCGCTGGACATCATGTGACGGCTCGGATGTGCTGTGGCCACCGAGCGGGCAGAGAAACCACCAGTGAAGTTAAGCAGAGCAACGCCTGTGATGATTAGAGGAGCAGAGAATGCGAGGGGCGGAAGGCAGGATTGCCACACATGGAGGCGTCAACCAGATGTGGGAGTGAGGCAGTGGCCTGCCATGATGGCTTGGTGGTTGGCGGCACCAATTACCAAGGCAGCAAGCACAAGGGAGGGTGAAGCCTGGGGTGGGAGCACAAGTGGTGTGTCTGGAGGCGGAGGCTGGGCAGAGGTCTGAGCTGGGACCTGATCGTGGAGGCATCAGGGCATGGATGTGGGTGACCAGGAAGCAGAGGGGACCATCCAGAGAAAGTATGTATAGGCAGGAAGGAAAGGAGTTGCCATATGGTACTAAGCAGGATGGCCAGAGGGAGCACAAAAAAAAAACAAAGGACGGACAGACCAACACTGTCACATGCTCCTGAAAGGACAAGTGACATAAGGAAGGCCAGAGCAGAGTGGACATTCCCCACAACTCTCGGAAGACTGTTGGCTCCAGTGGGCCTGACAGCAGTGAGTTAAAGTGGGACTGGCCATAATAGCAGTGCTGGGATGGGGAAAAGTGGGGACCCAGGTGCGCATCCATAGCGGATGTGTTCATAAACTACACTGTGGAGGGATTTGTACATCAATGGAACAACTTGTAGAAGTTAAAAATCGTGACTAGGTCTGTATGTGCTGGTATAGAAAGAGCTCAAAGATGTATTAAGTGAAAAAAACAAATTGCAGGACAAATATATGTAATATATAGATATGATCCAAATGTGTCTGATATATATATGTATAGAGAGAGAGAGAGAAAGAGAAATAAGAGAGGTGCACCAGTATACATTTAGCCACACGCTGAAAAGTCAAGAGTGAAAATATATATACATTCAGCTAAAAGAGGTCAAATCCAAGTATCGCCATGTAGAATGAACTTCTGGGATCCAAAAATAAATCGCAAAGTCTATAAAAATTAATTGTAACTACCTTTTTTTTTTTTTGCAGTACGTGGTCCTCTCACTGTTGTGGCCTCTCCCGTTGCGGAGCACAGGCTCCAGATGCACAGGCTCAGTGGCCATGGCTCACGGGCCCAGCCGCTCCGCGGCATGTGGGATCTTCCCGGACCGGGGCACGAACCCGTGTCCCCTGCATCGGCAGGCGGACTCTCAACCACTGCGCCACCAGGGAAGCCCGTAACTACCTTTTTACTATTAATTTAGTAACCAAATTGTAAGAGATAGGCAGTGTACATTATAGGTAAATAATTATTCATACACACACACACACTAAAGCTATTAGAAGGCCAGTTAATTTTTGTCTAGCTCTACCAGAATGGAGTACTGTTGGTGGCGAAGTTGACACAGGTTGTGACACAGTCTCTTCTTTCTAATATATGGTAACCATCCACAGAGAACTTGCATCTTCTCATCTGCCACTGAGGAGACTGGGTTGTTATTCCCTCCTTGTCCACCTTTTGCCATGTGACTTTGCAGACCCTCCCTCTAGAGCCCCACCCCAGCTGACTGAGCCCACCCATGTGACCTGCTTTGGCCAATGGCATGTCAGCAGACTTAACAGGCACAGAGGCTCTGTATGTGCTTGTGTGCTTTGGGTTGGCCTGGAGGCTGCTACTACTTGCATGAGAACTTGCCCTGCGTAGCCACTGGTCCCAGAATCATGGAGACATGGAGCAGACCTGAGCCCAATCTGAAATCTAGGGTCTAGCAGGGCCCAGCCAAGCCTGCAGTCAACTAATAATACAGCAATATACTAAACAATTTGAGAAAGATTAGAATTACAATATGAGTTAATTTCTATTTTCTTTCCTTATATTATTATTTAAATGGTTATTAACTTTTGTAGGCTCAAAGATAATATATTTATATCCTAGACTTTCTTTTAATATTTGAATTAACTGTTGATCTATTTTCCTATTCAATTATTTGAAAGTTCCTAATAATTGTGTTGCACATAAAGTGAATAGCATTGACAATCCTCAACAACTGCAACAATTTGTCCTGCAATAACAGATACACATTGACATATTTAGTAACAGTTCATTACATGAAACACATAAGAGATTTTCATTTCAGATCCCACTCAGATCCCTACCTATGTTTGAAGTGACTATTTGGGTACGAGCCGCAAATCTCAGTGCCATGCTTTTTTCATAATGTGGACATTATTCCTCTGATTAGATGTGATGATGGACTTTTATTAGCACACACTCATTGATCACAGACAAGTTCAAGAATGCGGGAACTTATATTGAGAGAGGCATGAGACTAAGGCCAAGGCAGAACCAGTAGCATATTTGGGGCCAGTTACTGAGGGAAAACGTGAATTCAAGTGCCACCTCAATAAGTATGCATGTGTGGACGCAAATGCATATACAAACACATACACACCACTGGGTAGGGGACTGAGATAGGTAAGGGGTTTACCCTGTTTACTTATATGCTCCAGTTTCATAAGAATGTAGCCACATATTTCATGTATAATAAGAAGAGTAAAAAGGAGCTAAAGGGGGGTAGATTATTCTTTCCAGGAATTGCTGAAGAGCAGAAGAGTG
>NW_006772915.1:752283-773903 GCF_000442215.2 Lipotes vexillifer | reverse complement strand
GGGAAAGAGAGGATTGTTTTTTCAGCTTTATTGAGGTATAATTGACCAAGAATATTGGGAGATATTTAGAGGATACAGAATGATGATTTTATATACAAATATATTGTGAGAGGATTCTCCCATTAAATTAACACATCTATCACCTCACATATTTACCTTTTTTTTCTTTTTTTTAAATTTAAGTATAGTTGATTTACAATGTTGTGTTAGTTTCAGGTATTCAGCAAAGTGATTCAACTATATAAATTTTTTTTTTCAGATTCTTTTCCTTTGTAGGTTATTACAAAATATTGAGTGTATTTCCCCGTGCTACACAGTAGGTTCTTGTTGGTTATCTATTTTATACATAGTAGTGTGTATCTGTTAATCCAAAACTCCTAATTTATCCCTCCCCTCCCTTTCCAAAGGAAACCATAAACAAAACAAAAAGACAACCTACAGAATGGGAGAAAATGTTTGCAAATGATGTGACCAACAAGGGATTAATCTCCAAAATATACAAACAGCTCATACAGCTCAATATGAGAAAAACAAACCACCCAATAAAAAATGGGCAGAAGATCTAAATAAATATTTCTCCAAAGAAGACATAAAGATGGCCAAAGGGCACACAAAAAGATGGGTTTTTTTCTTTTTTTGGCGATAACATGTAAGTTCTACTCTCTCAGCAAATTTCAATTACACAATACAGTGTTATCAACTACAGTGCTCTCTCTCACGAGAGAGGTTGCCTCAGAATGAAAGTTTGGGCAAACCCCTTGACATTTCTGCTGACTTTTTTTTTTTTTTTTTTTTTTTTGCGGTACGCGGGCCTCTCACTGCTGTGGCCTCTCCCGTTGCGGAGCACAGGCTCCGGACGCGCAGGCTCAGCGCCCATGGCTCACGGGCCCAGCCGCTCCGCGGCATGTGGGATCCTCCCGGACCGGGGCACGAACCCGTGTCCCCTGCATCGGCAGGTGGACTCTCAACCACTGCGCCACCAGGGAAGCCCTCTGCTGACTTTAAATAGAGGACTGTCATCACATATAAAATCACACTCATAGCCTCGTTTTAGAAATGTGAATGTCCAGTCCCCAATAATGATAATAACTCCGAGCTTTTAATGGCAACCCTTCTCCCCTCCCCCACCGGGCTGGCTGCTCGTGCGTGGGGAAGGGAGGATGTGACACTACTTTTCTCTTTCTCTTGTCCAGTGTTTCTGCCCTTCCTCCAGGCCATAACTCCTGAGTGACCTGCCGGGGCAAGGCCCGTTAGGGTAGAAGGACCCAGACCTGTTCATCCCTGTCGTTGTCCAACTGCCGTCAGTCCTGCACTCTTCACGCCCCTGGGTCAGGACCCAGACCTCACTGCTCTGTGTCCTCAAACCCAGGAGACAGTGGACTCTCCAAAGGTCCCTGTAAGGCCTGCCCTCTTCTGATGAGGCTTTAGAAAGGGGAGCTCCACCCTCCCGTACCCCCTCCCAGCCCAACTCCACAGCCCTCTCCAAGGACACCCACTTCATAGCCCTTGCCCACAGACTCTCTCTGCCTTCCTACCTCCTCAGAGAGGTCCTGAGGGGCTCGAGGCTCTGGGATCATTCCCAGATGCCTGACTGAGCAGCTCTCTTAATTGTGGAGCATCGTGGCAGCCAAAGTCTCTGCAGAAACGTCCACCGTAACCTCCTGTTGACCACACCCCATCCAGGACCCTTGGTGACTTTAGTGACAATGCCCCCTCCCTTTGCTCCTTTACTCTTTCTGTCTGATGACTTTAATTTATGTGGCTCCCCCTTCCTGACCATCTCTGAGCTCCAGGAGACCATTCCTTCCTACCTAATGAAGGTCAGGCTCCATTACCTCTCAACCTGTGACTTGTCTCTGCTTCCAGGTCTCATTCCCCACCTCGGGTTTCTCCTCCAGCCACCAGCCGATCCATCCTCTACCAGCCAATCCTACTCCTCGGCTTCAAGACCTTCAGTGCCCACCCCGCCGACTGTCTAAGAAATAAAGTCCAGACTTCTAAGTGCTTCACAGACTGGCCTTGGCCCCTTCCTTACACAGCCCTTTAGGTCCCAGGCACAGGAACTCACCTCTCTACCTGGAGTCAGCTTCCTGGGACCTCTGTGACTCTGTACTGCTCTTCCCTAAGCCCGGATGCCCTTCCCGACCCCTGTTCCTTCCAGCTCGCCCCACCTCGAATGTCAAGCGCTTTGCAAATCTTCCAGTTGTCAGGCAGGCTCCCTTGGCGGCCTCCCAGGACAATTTTTACATCCCTCTGTCATCATCACTATCTCACCATGCGACAGTTTGTTAACATGCCCATCTCCCCCTCTGAACTGTGGAGGGCCCAGGGCTGTGTCCTCTCTACACGCCCAAGACCTCGCCCAGTGCCAGGTGGTAAAGGCATTTTAAACAGATGTACCAGGACTTCTGTGGCGGTCCAGTGGTTAAGACTCTGCACTCCCAATGCAGGGGACATGGGTTCGATCCCTAGTCAGGGAAGATCCCGCATGCCACTAGGCACGGCGTAAAATAAATAAATAAACAAATAATAAAAAAATAAAATGGCACCAGAAAAAAAAAACAGATGTACCAATAGATGAATCTTTTCTCATAGTCACCTCCAATCCTTTTAGAAGACACGAGTAAAGAAAAGATGATGACAGTATAACAACAATGATGATAATAAACCAGCTATTGGACAAACGCCTTCCATGCAGTGGGGATGGGGGTGTCTCATTTCCTAGCCTCCCCCACCCCTCCGGCAGGAAATCATGACTCTTATCAGATCCTCTGCACCTGGCAGAGGTCACCTACAAGAACCTGCTCTCCAGTGTTTGTCCCTGGCAGCACAGCAGTCACCAACCTATGCACACTGCTCCCTCACTGACCCTTCCAGCCACTAGGAGCATTCCCTGGAACCTGGCAGTCTCTGCCTGTCTCCTGACCCTTCTTCTCAGATGGTCACTGTGCAGGTTACCCCAGGGCCTGAACTTGTCATGACAACAGCAATAGGACCCACAGGGGATTCCTAGGTGCCACCATCCCCTCTGGAGGTGAATCATGCTGTCACCTGAGCAGACCCAGGTCTGGCTTCTGAGATGCAGAATTCCCATCACCCTTGTCCAGTGGATTTTTTGAAGCTTTTTTGACAACTAAGTACTTTCTTCAAATGGGAGCCTATTAGCAAAATAGACACAAGGCAGACTCTGGTTGAAGCTGGATTGGGTTGCCCAGATGCACCTTTGCTCAGGGGCCACACCCCCGCCACGAGGCATCTCCACCAGGCCACACGGCTCTGTGGCATAGGATCTAAAATCCACTGCCTTCCTCCCGAGCCTGGGCTTGGGGCTTGACCTCCTCCCACGCACTGGAAATGTTCAGGCATCCTTCCTGCTGTCCCAGACCCATCTAAAACCATTGTCCTAACTGAACCCCAATAACTTAGCTGGGCTCCAGAGACCCCACCTGCCCCCAGCAGGCTCCTTGCCTCCTGAAACTAGGGCCCTATTGTGAATGGAGTGATGGCCCCGAATGAAACTCAAAGTCCTCTCTGCTGCTGGGCCCTTCCATGTCTCATTGCAAGATTTCCTTTTTTGTTTGTTTGGTTTTTATTGTGTTGCTTATTGCTTGTTGTGTGTTGCTTGTTCTTTGTACGCAGGCTTCCTCTAGTTTCGGCGAGCAGGGGCTACTCTTCATTGCGGTGCACGAGCTTCTCATTGTGTTGGCTTCTCTTGTTGTGGAGCATGGGCTCTAGGCGCATGGGCTTCAGTAGTTGTGGCACGTGGGCTTAGCTGCTCCGCGGCATGTGGGATCTCCCCGGACCAGGGCTCGAACCCGTGTCCCCTGCATTGGCAGGCAGATTCTTAACCACTGCGCCACCACGGAAGCCCCCCATTGTTTTGCTTTTACTGAGTCAACTCATCCAGGGTCCCAGTATTCCTTGGGGGGACACCTCCCCCATTCTCATCCCCCTTCCATATCATTGGGATGGGGCTGACTCCATCTCCCCCCATCTCAACAAGGAAACACCCAATCCAAGCCAGATCAATCCAAACATCCATCCTTGTGGCCATGGTGATTGGTTCAGGCATGAACAAGTGGTCCAACCAACACAAATGAGATTCAGTTCTGGAACTTCAGCCAGAACTTTCTTTCAACTGATATTGCTAAGCTATAGGAATGAAGCCACAGCTGCTAGTAGCCACTGTATGAGAAAAACCTGTCCAACAATGGAGTCACACAAAGGAAAGAGGAAAGAGATGAAGAGACAAAGTCTGGTACGTCGGAGCATTGTATCCAATCATGCATGATGCTGGCCAGGCATCTCAGCAATATGAACCAATGGCATTATTTTCCTTTACTTACCAGTTGGAGCTGCAGTTGAGTACGATCCTCTTAGCAGCGGAACAGTCCCTGACCTTGCTTTGCTCCTTACTTGCCCAGGCAGCTTTCTGGCTTGGAGTCCCAGCACCTTGCCTCCTGGCCACTGCCTATTGGGACATCCTCTGCCCTTTTCTCCTCCAGGGGCCATTGTCACAAGGAAGCTCAAGGCTTCCTCTGCCCACACTCATCTTGCAATCAAGGATGGCACCTCTTCTAGCCCTGAACTCAGTATGATTTGTCTTTGATGACTGAATGGATAATGAAACAATCCACTCAGAAGAAAAGAGCAACATTCTTTCCACGTGTCTCTTTTCAGGGCCTGACACACAGCCCAGACTGTGGGCCACACCTATCACTAGAGTAAGGGCATCTGAGGCAGAGATAATGGGGACGATTAAACTGGTGGGGAAAGCTATTGATTGCTGATGTGCTGCTGGCTCCTTGGGTTTAGAATATCAATAGCTCATCAATGCCTCCTTCTGAGTATTTAACAGCTTGCCTCCTCCTCCACTCCAGACAGTACCAGCTCAGCTCCGACCCCAGGAGAGAAACGAAAGCTCAGCTATGTGGCACAAGAAACAGATTTTCTTGGTTTCCAGTGATTTGTTTCAAATGATCTGGGTCCCACGGGCCCAAGTTTTAGCCACCAGCATCTCCTCATTTAGACATTCATTCCCCTCACACCCACTCTTATACTTAAATACACTGAATTCAAACCCCTGTCCCTCTACCAAGAAACTGAAACCCTGCTTACTTAGGTGTCCTAAAGCATCACAGCAAGGCTTGCATGCAGGTCCACAGCTGACCCTCAGAGTGACACAGTTTCTCACCTGGTTACAAGGGATTCAGCTGCCTCTCAATACCATCAGGGCACTGGATGTGAGAAATTTCAAATGCAAATGCTGTTGACTAAACAAGCCCAGTGTCCATTTACCTGTAATCTCCCCGGGGAATCTCATCCATTATTGGCATCTTTTGCATCTTCTTTCTTTTTTTAATTTAATTTTTATTTTATATTGGAGTATAGTTGATTTACACTGTCATGTTCATTTCAAGTGTACAGCAAAGTGGTTCAGTTATACATACACATGTATCTATTCTTTTTCAGATTCCTCTCCCATGTAGGTTATTACAGAATATTGAGTAGAGTTCCCTGTGCTATACAGTAGTGTAACAGGGAAGAGCCAAATCTGACTACATGTTGGATCTGTTTCTTTTACTTTAACCTTAGCTTTCTGCTGCTTTTGTTCACTAAAACGATACTGTCTGTACATAATGGCCTGCCTCGCCCCTCCCCTCTGCCTGAATGTTAAACCAAAGTGCCTTTGTTCAGGGGAACATCCGGACCCTGTCCACCTGTGGATAGCTACAAGAAAGAAGAAATTAACACACACCCTCCCTGAGGATGCCCATTCCAGGGGATATTTGCAAAACTTATGGCCTTTTTACTGTAATTCCTCATCTCCTCCCATTCTCTGCACTATAAAGGAAACTGGCATCCAAACCCCAATACGGTGGTTATTTTGAGACTTTAGTCTGCCATCTTGTCAGATGCCCGGCTCCTGGAATAAAGTAGTGTTCCTTGCCGCAATACCTCCTCTCCGATTTATTGGCCTGTCGTGCAGCGAGCAGAGCAAACTTGGACTCAGCAACAGTAGGTCCTTGTTGATTATCTATTTTATATATAGTAGTGTGTATCTGTCTAATTTATCCCTCCACACCACCTTTTCCCTTTGGTAACCATAAGTTTTTTTTCCAAGTCTGTGAGTCAGTTTCTGTTTTGTAAATAAGTTCGTTTGTGTCATACTTTAGATTCCACATATGAGTGATATCATATGATATTTGTCTTTCTCTGTCTGACTTACTTCACTTAGTATGATAATCTCTAGGTCCATCCATGTTGCTGCAAATGGCATTATTTCATTCTTTTTAATGGCTGAGTAATATTCCATTGTATATATGTACCACATCTTCTTTATCCACTCCTCTATTGATGGACACTTAGGTTGCTTCCATATCTTGGCTATTGTAAATAGTGCTGCAATGAACCTTGGGGTGCATGCATCTTTTGAGCCCTCATTTCCTCTCCAATCTGCTTTTCACCCTGTAGCCACAGTGATCTTCTCTAAAATGCAGACCCAACACTGACCTGCCCAGCACTGACCTTCCAGGATAAACTCTGCTTCCAAACCCAATGCTGCAACCAGACAGATCTGCCTACAGCTCCCCAAGAGGTTTCATACCCCCAGGCCCTCATTCAGGCTGTCTGCTCATCTGGGCTGCCTTGCCTGACTCCTTTCCCTCAATGTTGATTTCCCCACCTTCTGTGTCCCCCATCATTCGAGCTTGGCTCTAACGTTGCACTCATCGGATGCCTCTAATCCTTCACTTCTGGGTCAGTTTATTAAGAATGTGAGCTCCACATTTTACCCCTGGCTGAATCCCCAGCATCTAAGCAACTTTCAGAAAATCCCTCCTGATTAAGGATTGGAAAGAGAGCTTCCACCTCATCAATAATGTTTCCCTTCTTCCCATGATGATCCCCAGACTGACCTCAGAAGGCAGCACCAGTCTCGGTGTACAGACCCCTGTGGACAAGAACCCATGGGGCAGATCAGATTGCTGGGCTAAAGGACAGTGCCCCAAAAGTTTGCAAACCAGCAACCTGCCCTTTACGGGAAAGAGAAAATGGTACAAGCCCCTTCCCTCCCTGGAGAGCCCATTATGCTCTGAAAACTTCTCTGGATCCCCCATGCATTTTCTCTGGTCACCTAGGAACACTGCTTGGTATTTATGAGTTTAGGGAATGCTGCTCTCACAGCGCTTTTTCCTTCCGTTTCATTAGCCAGGAAATTTTTATGGTTTGATGCTTACTTTTCTTCCCCCATGCAGAAATGTTAGAGGCTTCTTACCGTGAAGAGCATTCTTAATTCCCAGGGTCGTTTCACCTGGAAGTAATCTACACGGGAGCGTGTTCAAGAGCCTCAGCCTGACCTCCGGACGAAACACAGGATGTGGTCCTCAAACCTCAGAGGCCGCAAATCAGAGGACAGCTGAGCTATCAGATGAAAATTAGAGATGGAGCAAAGGGGAAGAATCCACCCTTCTCAACAAATTCCAAACTTTACCATGTGATAGTTCCTCATAAGCTACCATAACACACATACCTTGAATTAATATTTTCAAATGAGTGCACTCATCACAAAAATCACCACACTGCCATCAGCCTTTTCTCAAAGCACTTGGAATCCCAAGGCCAGCAACAGACCTTGGGTCGAGTGGCCAGACAAGGCAGCGGGGAGGCCAAGGCAGGAATAGAACCAGTCAGTCAGTCAATCAGTCAACAGGTACTAAGCTCCCACTATGCACCAGGCACATGGGGTTAGTGGTAGACAGGACAGAATAGTCCCTGCTCAAAGAGCACTTATTCTCCTGAGAGGTGGTAGACAGTGGAAAAGACTGGGAAGTGCCTTACAGCCAAGAGGAGTTTGGATTTCATTCTAGGGACAGCCAGAAGTCGTCAAGGGCTTTTAGGCTAGAAAGTGACATTCTCTGGTTCATACTTTGAATGGGCCATCTAGCAGTTAAGGAAAGGATGGATTGTTGGGACACAATCAATGCGTTGTAGGATCAGTTAAGAGTTATCATAGTAGATCCAGCAACTGAGCGAGAGCGTTAGACAGGGGTGGCTCCTGGAGGTGGCGATTTGGGAATGGACTTCAGGTGTACCTTTGGGGTCCACCAACGTGGGAGATGACATAAAGAAGAGTGATTCTTCACTTAGGCAGTGAGGGACCTGTGATGCCATTTATGTGATGGAAAAGACTGAGTATAGGGAGGAACCATTGGTGGGGAGGGGGCAATCAGAGTCTTGTGTTGGATATTTTAAGTTTGAGACATCTGTGTAGTGATGTTAAGGGAGCAGGCAAACATGAGTCTGCAGCTCGGGGGCTGGGATTGGAGTTTCGGGGTTGTGGAGGTGGGAGGGTTCCAGTCTGAACTGGAACCAGAAAGAAACTTAAAGACAGCAGAGCAGAAATGTGATGACATCTTCTATCCCAGAAGGGAACACAAAAGATGAAATAGCCCCCAGAGTTTCCATTTAGGCAGGCTTGTTTTGGAGTAAAAATAAGAAAGGGTATTGAAGGGAAGGAATCACCCTCTGCAATAAATTCCAGATTTCCTATAAGTGGGAATGTGGGCAAACCATCCATCAGTAGAATCTGCCCCCCAACCCTGGTCCTGCCAATATTCCCTGTGGCCTCAGACAAGTCACTGCCCCTGTTTAAGCCTCAGGATCCCCATCTGTGAAATGAGAGTTCGTCTCAATGGTGTAACTGTAGTCCCTTTAACGCCTCACCTCGGAGCCCAAACCACTCCTGTGCTTACACCCTTGGGCCGGCACAGTGCTGGGTCTGGGGCCATGCTCAGGAGTATTGAAAAGGTTCCTGAATGAAGAAACTCAGCCATAAATTTGGAGAAGCCACCATGAGTGAGGAATGGCAGTAGAGTCCATGGCGAATGTCTCTGAAGGTACATGATGTCAGGGCACTGTCCCCTTCTCAATCCCTGCCTAAGAGAGCCATAGACCCATGTTGTTCTGATGATGCACAAACTCCTCTCTTTGGGAGGAAAGGAAAATGTCTCTTTGTGTTGGAGGCAGCTGAGAGCCACTGGGCACTGTCTTGTGTGCTACAATCTGTGTTGTAGGCAAGGCCACCATGGCATCTAAGGGGGGCGGGGGGTGGAGAGCGTTTAACAAAGTCACTTGATAAGTCTTGGTTGTGTAAGCCCAGCAACAAGATTCAAACTTCTTGTGTTGTTTCTAGTATTACAACTCATCACCAATCTTCTCAGCATCAATGAACTAACTCAGTTCTAATTATTTTTTTACGCACTTATATAGCATTGTAATTTGCTTATGAATATTTTTTGCAGAAAGAAAATAAGAGACTAAAAGAAAGTATGTTGCAAATTTCACAATGAATAGTAAATGCAACTTATTGCAGCAGAGTAAAATGAATATCTGTCACGTAAAAGAAAAGTTAGGGCAATTAAGTGGATAATACATGTTCAACAAATACACAGCGAATTTTATAAGAGGTTTATTCTCAACAATCAGAAAACAAGAAAATTAGTTGTCTGAAATCAGAATTGTGTCCAACAAACATTTTTAAACAATTTTGAACAGATCTGAGCTTATAACTTTGGCCAGCTATAAAATGGTTTGGGTTTCTGCACAAAAAGAAAAATATTTTTAGATGGAGAGATGGTAAAAGAAATTGTTATTTCAGCTATGGAAGTTTTGTTTAAAATTATGAAAAGAAAAATTTAAAATGTATTCCCCAGAAGTGAAAGACCTTCAGTTAAGACCCAAACCATTGCCTGTAGAATATTAGACCTTTCAAATAACATCAGAGATGTGTTGATTCAAAATTTGAAAAATTGCAAGTACTTATTTTTAACTTGAGATAAATAGTGCAATATGGGAGATACCATTCAATGAAAAAAATTTCACAGTAAACAATGAAATTCAAATGCAGGCCAAGTATTTCTAGTGTAGATTTCGCATCTGAATTGAGATGTGCTATAAGTGTAAAGTACACACTGGATTTCAAAGATTTTGTATGAATAAAAGAATGTAAAATATTAATAATTTTGAATATTGATTATATGTTAAAATAATATTTTAGATATATTGAGTTAAATAAACAATGCTATTAAAAAATGTTTTAAACTGCCTTGAAAATCACCCAATGCAAGAATCTGGTTCCACCATGGGAGAAACTCCGGGGAGGAGAAAGAGAAGCAGAGGAGGGGAAAAGGGGAAAAAGGTGCTGATGTTGAAACTAATTGTAAATAACTATTTCTTCCTAAAAATAAAATAAACATACACACACAGTCTGGAACTAAAATCCAACTTAAGAAGTGACAGGGTGGGCTTCCCTGGTGGCGCAGTGGTTGAGAGTCTGCCTGCCGATGCAGGGGACACGGGTTCGTGCCCCGGTCCGGGAAGATCCCACATGCTGCGGAGCGGCTGGGCCCGTGAGCCATGGCCTCTGAGCCTGCGCGTCCGCACCCTGTGCTCTGCAACGGGAGAGGCCATAACAGTGAGAGGCCCGCGTACCGAGGAAAAAAAAAAATAGTGACAGGGTGAAAAGGGAGTTGGGAAGTAAAACGGTGCTGAGATTTGGCCATAAAAGGAATAAACTATTGACTCATGCTACAACATGGATGAACATCATGCTAAGGGAAATCAGCCACCTACAGAAGACCACATATTGTAGCAGTTCATTTACATGAAATAATTGAAATATCTAGAATAGATAAATCCACAGAGACAGAAAGTGGATTCATGGTTACCTAGGGATACAGGGACAGAGGGCATTGCCAGCGGGGTGGGAGGGAACGTGATGACTAAAGGATCCAGGGTTTGTTTTGGGAGTGATGAAAATATTCTAAAATTGAGTATAGTGAAGGTTGCACAACTCTTGGAATATACTAAAAACCATTGAACTGTGTACTTTGAGTCTCATGCTCTACCGACTGAGCTAGCTGAGTGGCTTGAACTGTATTTTTTTTTTAATTTATTTTTTTTGGCCATGCCGTGCAGCTTGTGGGATTTTAGTTCCCCGACCAGGGATTGAACCTGGGCCCTCGGCAGTGAGAGCATGAAGTCCTAACCACTGGACTGCCGGGGAATTCTGAACTGTATACTTTAAATGGGTACATTGTATGGTATGTGAATGATATCTCACTAAAGCTGTTTTATATATATATATTTTTAAGTGTACTGAGGCTCTCTCTTATATTTGTTATACAGAGGGGGGTTGGCTCTAGATACTGATCAGTTCTAAATGGTGATGAATGTAATGCTGACTATTAACTCAATTACTGAAGTAAGAGCCACTCCTCTGTCAGGAGAGCAGAGACTAATCAAGAAATGTTGCTCTCAGAAACTACTTGCTGAACTGGTTTTATTCCTAGATTTGTTTGGGGGTTGGAAGGAATATCATAGCTAGTTGTCGGAGAGAGGTGATAAAGTGAAATACATATTTTATAATAAATGTCACTTCTGTCAATTCTGGCAGTTGCAATATGTGCAAAATGAGAACTCTACCCATGGGGTGTGAAAGTGAGAGCTCCGCTTGCAGGAGCTGTGGAGCAAGGCCAGAAGGATGCAGGATGCTATGGTGGAGAGGATGCTGGAGGGACACATGGGGAGGTGGGAGGGGGGAGTACAGGGGATGGGGATGGAGAAGTCATATGCATTGCAGCTCATAATCTTGGGGACCACTATACAGCAGACATGATGGATATTAAAACTGAACTCTACTTACACTTTCTATTATTATCTTAACACTTGGTCTTACTCTAGTCCAGTGGGCAAACTTGAGTGCGCACCAGAATCATCTGGAGGGCTTGTTAGAACACAGCTTATGGGGCCCCACCCCAGAGTTTCTGATTCCGTAGGCCTGGGGGCATGGCGCCTGATAATTTACATTTCTAAGGTCCAGACGATGCTGATGCTGGTGCTGAAACTGAAGCAACCAATGCATGGACCATACTTTGAGTAGCAACAGCGAGGGGAACGTGCCAAGTGCATCCTGGAGCTGGATGAGGGCACAGTGAGGATGATTCAACAGCCATTTGTTAATACTCTTCTTGAGATGTTCCAGGGGCAGAAAGGGTTAAGGGAGGGGCATTGTTCTGCCCCAGGAAAACCAGCTGGTGTGAGCAGTTTACATTGGATTCTGGGCTTCTTAATTATTGATTGCAATCAGTCAAGTTACCCTGTAACAAATTGCCTTAAATTATTGAAATAGTAATAGGCACAGCTGGGTAAATAAGGCACGGATGGTGCGGGTCTATATTCATTAAGAAGCTGCCCACACTGCATGTCTCCCACTGGATCGGACTCAAAATGATTTGTTCCCACCTACCTGATATTTCACGGTGCTTGCCGACTCTACAGAATCTCCATTTGAGCGGATTGAAATCCTTCATGCATATCGTACAGGTCTCCGAACGTAGCCTTCAGGGTTTCACCACACATATTCGTGGAGTGGCCACACAGACACATGTCCTAAGTGTCTTTAAGATGCTTAACAGCATGTATGCTAAGTGTTTAATCCATCTTGATGATAATTAAACTCATGATGAGAAACAAGTTGCTCTCAATTACAGGCTGCATTAGAGACAAATCAATGAACTTGAACCCAAGAAGCCTTTGTTTTCAAAATGCAAATTTTCTTTTTTCCCAACTTTATGGAGATTCAACTAACAAAGAAAATTGTATAGATTTAAGGTGTACAATGTGATGATTTGATACACTGATACTCTGTATTCAGTTAACACATCCATCACCTCACATAGTTACCATTGTGTGTGTGTGCCTGTGTGTATGTCGAGAACATTGAAAACCCACTCTCATAGCAAATTTCAAGTATGCAATACAATAGTGTTAACTATGATCATCATGCAGTACATTGGAATTTTTGCCCTGGCAAAAGGAGCATTAAGAAATACAATGTTTTCTTAAGGAAACTTTCCCCGGAATGAGATATGGCAGAGACTAGCTGTGGTAGGGCTGATGAAGATTAAGACAGCCTCCTTGGAAAGCATCATGAGACAGAGCATGCAAATCACCATGGAAACCAAGCCATGTTTTATTGTGTAATAGGTTTGCTAATTATCCTAAAAAGGTAAGAAAGCCCACTGCCTAAAGGGAGAGCGAGGTGGGTATTAATGAGTAATACAGCAAGATAATGGAGGAACGGGGCAGCTGGGAGCGCACATTTCTCCCCGACCTGCCAGGCACGACTGGGCAGGAGAGTGTTTTGCTGCCCTATTAGATGCAGGGATGTGAGAGCTGGACATGGACTAATGCCCAGTTGCCCCAACTTCTGAGGCTTGCTGCTGCCTCTCTGATGTTTCCAGCAGTACCCATGGAGCTGCACAGATTTGGGGAAAGCAAGTGGGAGCAGCCAGCCTGGCACTGTGGGATACACCCTACAGATGAGAGGCTGGACCAGAACAGGAAGACGGGGAAGGAGGCTGCAAACCCATCCTGTGCACCTGCCCTAGGAAGTTTCACCCATGCTGACTCATTGAATGCTCTCTTAAAACATGGTCTGGACAAAACATTTGCTGAATACCAATACGTGCCCAACACTGAGGCTTTCCTTTTTTTTTTTTTTTAATAAATTTATTTATTTACTTTTGGGTGTGTTGGGTCTTCATTTCTGTGCGAGGGCTTTCTCTAGTTGCAGCGAGCGGGGGCCACTCTTCATCGCAGTGCGTGGGCCTCTCACTGTCGCGGCCTCTCTTGTTGCGGAGCACAGGCTACAGACACGCAAGCTCAGTAGTTGTGGCTCACAAGCCTAGTTGCTCCGCGGCATGTGGGATCCTCCCAAACCAGGGCTCGAACCTGTGTCCGCTGCATTGGCAGGCAGATTCTCAACCACTGCGCCACCAGGGAAGCCCCAAGCCTTTTCTTTTTAATTCCAACAATCTCAAGCATAAAGGACATGAGGTAAGGGATATGACAATCCTCTAGGTCAACACGGACTAGATTTCACATATATAGTTTCGTCACATTTATTTTACACCTTTTTATTTTTTAGCAAAACCTTTCTGATATAATTTAAGCAACTTCTGAAACAGTCACTACAGTTGTGTAAATCCTTCCTGCATAAATAATTTAAGCAACTTCTGAAACAGTCACTACAGTCGTGTAAATCCTTCCTGCCATGTCTTTATGCTTTTACTAATCTTGGTATTTACCCATAGAAGACAAATAGCATTGTGTGTTTTAAATTTGAGGGAATTGGTATCACATTTTATTTACATTCTGCAGCTTCACGTTTTCACTTGACATTGAGTTTTCAAGAACTGTGTGTATTGACAGTGTAGATCAATAAGTGAGTTCAGCAACGTTGCTGGGTTTATTCCATGAATGCAAGGGCAGTTGCAAGGAATGGAGTCTGCATGATATATATCCTAGGACTTGAGACTTTAAGGCCTGGAATGCAGTCAGCTTATGGAAATGTTCCACGCGGGCCTGAGAAGTATGCCTCATCTCTGTTTCTGGGGTTCCACATGTGTCTATTAGATCAAGCGTGTAAGTGGCATACGCTTACTAAACGTGTCCACTTACTCTGGTTTCTAAATAATTATGTTTAGAATTATAGTATAGGCCTTTACCTGTATCAGTGATTTTGATCATCACAACTTTTCAGAAACATGTATGATATGATTCTTACAGATGAAGAAATGGGAATCTCAAAGCTGGGAAGTGACAGACTCAGGATTGGCACCTGTCTGCTTTTAAAAGGAATCAGTCATCCAGGGACTTCCCTGGTGGTCCAGTGGTAAAGAATCCACCTTCCAATGCAGGGGACACAGGTTCGATCCCTGGTTGGGGAACTGAGATCCCACATGCCACGGGGCAACTAAGCCCACACAGCACAACTACTGAGCCCGTGCTCCTCAACTAGAGAGCCTGCATGCCGCAAACTACAGAGCCCATGTGACCCTGTAGCCTGGCACCACAACTAGAGAAGAGAAAATCCACATGCCACAACTAGAGAGAAGCCCACACGCTGCAACAAAGAGCTCGCATACCACAATGAAAGATCCCACATGCCAAAAAGATCCCACGTGCCGCAACTAAAACCCTATGCAGCCAAATAAATAAATATTTTTTGAAAAAAGGAATCAGACTTCCAGAAGTCAGTATCTACAACTGAAGAAATGATCTAGATGCCAGGGCAAGTAGAGGCAATTCAGCCTGTGTTTAAATGCAGATCAGTGAGGACACAAGCTGATTGGTTCAAGATGACGAAGTAGAAGGATGTGCGCTCAGTCCCTTTTCCAAGAACACCAGAATCACAACTAACTGCTGAAAAATCATCGACAGGAAGACACTGGAGCTCACCAAAAAAGATATCCCACGTTCAAAAACAAGAAAAATCTCAAATAAACAATTTAACCTTACACCTAAAGGAACTAGATAAAGAAGAACAAACAAAACCCAAAGTTAGTACAAGGAAAGAAATCATAAAGATCAGAGAAGATATAAATAAAATAGAGACAAAGAAAACAATGGCAAAGATCAATAAAACTAAAAGCTTGTTCTTTGAGAAGATAAACAAAATTGATAAGCCATTAGCCAGACTCATCAAGAAAAAGAGGGAGAAGACTCAAATCAATAAAATTAGAAATGAGAAGAAGCTACAACAGACACCGCAGAAATACACAGCATCATAAGAGACTACTACAAGCCAAGTCTATGGCAATAAAATGGACAACCTGGAAGAAATGGACAAATTCTTCGAAAGGTATAACCTTCCAAGACTGAACCAAGAAGAAATACAAAATATGAACAGACCAATCACAAGTAATGAAATTGAAACTGTGATTAAAAATCTTCCAACAAACAAAAGTCCATGACCAGATGGCTTCAAACATGAATTCTATCAAACATTTAGAGAAGAGCTAACACCCATCCTTTTCAAACTCTTCCAAAAAATTGCAGAGGAAGTAACACTCCCAAACTCATTCTATGAGGCCACCATCACCCTGATACCAAAACCAGACAAACATACTACAAAAAAAGAAAATTACACACCAATACCACTGATGAATATAGATGCAAAAATCCTCAACAGAATACTAGCAAACAGAATCCAACAACACATGAAAAGGATCATACACCATGATCAAGTGGGATTTATCCCAGGGATGCAAGGATTCTTCAACACAAAACAATCAATGTGATACACCATATTATCAAACTGAAGAATAAAAACCATATGATCATCTCAATAGATGCAGAAAAAGCTTTTGACAAAATTCAACACCCATTTATGATAAAAACTCTCCAGAAACTGGGCATAGAGGGAACCTACCTCAACATAATAAAGGCCATATATGACAAACCCACAGCCAACATCATTCTCAATGGTAAAAAACTGAAAGCATTTCCTCTAAGATCAGGAACAAGACAAGGATATCCACTCTCACCATTATTATTCAACATAGTTTTGGAAGTCCTAGCCACGGCAATCAGAGAAGAAAAAGAAGTAAAAGGAATACAAATTGGGAAAGAACAAGTAAAACTGTCACTGTTTGCAGATGACATGATACTATACATAGAAAATCCTAAAGATGCCACCAGAAAACTACTAGAGCTAATCAATGAATTTGGTAAAGTTGCAGGATACAAAATTAATGCACAGAAATCTCTTGCATTCCTATACACTAATGATGAAAAATCTGAAAGAGAAATTAAGGAAACACTCCCATTTACCATTGCAACAAAAAGAATAAAATACCTAGGAATAAACCTACCTAAGGAGACAAAAGACCTGTATGCAGAAAACTATAAGACACTGATGAAAGAAATTAAAGATGATACAAACAGATGGAGAGATATACCATGTTCTTGGATTGGAAGAATCAACATTGTGAAAATGACTCTACTACCCAAAGCAATCTACAGATTCAATGCAATCCCTATCAAACTACCACTGGCATTTTTCACAGAACTAGAACAAAAAATTTCACAATTTGTATGGAAACACAAAAGACCCCGAATAGCCAAAGCAATCTTGAGAACAAAAAATGGAGCTGGAGGAATCAGGCTGCCTGACTTCAGACTATACTACAAAGCTACAGTAATCAAGACAGTATGGTACTGGCACAAAAACAGAAAGATAGATCAATGGAATAGGATAGAAAGCCCAGAGATAAACCCATGCACCTATGGTCAACTAATCTATGACAAAGGAGGCAAGGATATACAATGGAGAAAAGACAGTCTCTTCAATAAGTGGTGCTGGGAAAACTGGACAGCTACATGTAAAAGAATGAAATTAGAACACTCCCTAACACCATACACAAAAATAAACTCAAAATGGATTAGAGACCTAAATATAAGACCGGACACTGTAAAACTTCTAGAGGAAAACATAGGAAGAGCACTCTTTGACATAAATCACAGCAAGATCTTTTTTGATCCACCTCCTAGAGTAATGGAAATAAAAACAAAAATAAACAAATGGGACCTAACGAAACTTAAAAGCTTTTGTAAAGCAAAGGAAAGTACAAACAAGATGAAAAGACAACCCTCAGAATGGGAGAAAATATATGCAAATGAATCAACAGACAAAGGATTAATCTCCAAAATATATAAACAGCTCATACATCTCAATATTAAGAAAAAACAAGCCATCCCAATCAAAAAATGGGCAGAAGACCTAAATAGACATTTCTCCAAAGAAGATACACAGATGGCCAAGAAGCACACAAAAAGCTGCTCAACATCACTAATTAATTTATTAGAGAAATGCAAATCAAAACTACAATGAGGTATCACCTCACACCAGTTAGAATGGGCATCATTCAGAAAATCTACAAACAACAAATGCTGGAGAGGGTGTGGAGAAAAGGGAACCCTCTTGCACTGTTGCTGGAAATGTAAATTGATACAGCCAGTATGGGGAACAGTATGGAGGTTCCTTAAAAAACTAAAAATAGAATTACCATATGACCCAGCAATCCCACTACTGGGCATATACCCAGAGAAAACCATAATTCAAAAAGACACATGCACCCCCAATGCTCATTGCAGCACTATTTACAATAACCCAGACACAGAAACAACCTAAATGCCCATCGACAGACAAATTGATAAAGAAGATGTGGTACATATATACAATGGAATATCACTCAATCTTAAGAAGGAACGAAAACGGGTCGTTTGTAGAGATGTGGATGGATCTAGAGACTGTCACACAGAGTGAGGTAAGTCAGAAATAGAAAAGCAAATATTGTATATTAATGCATATATGTGGAACCTAGAAAAATGGTACAGATGAGCCGGTTTGCAGGGCAGAAATAGTGACACAGATGTAGAGAACAAATGTATGGACACCAAGGGGGGAAAGTGATGGGGGTGTGTGCGATGAATTGGGAGATTGGGATTGACATATATACACTAATATGTATAAAATGGATAACTAATAAGAACTTGATGTATAAAAAAATTAATAAAATTCTAAAATTTACAAAAAAAAGAAAAGAAGTCCAGATCGGTGAGGCTCTGAAATGATAATTCTCAACCTCTAACCTATTGTGCAAAATCTAGCAAACAAAAATCTGGCCTCTCTGAATTATATCCTGCTACTTTGCACTTGGCACTTTGGTTGACCTTGTCTGTCTCCCCGACTTTCCCCAGTGTGGCCTATCCCCATGGATGTCCCAACATGTCCAGGTCCTCTGGGCCTCACACCCACCCTCTCCCACCTGTCAGGGGTACCCTGACCATCAGATGACCAAGCAATGGCAGGTTCCTAAGTGAACACCCAAAGCCCAATCCAGAATGTCTTCTCAGGCTTTCTGATTGCATTTTCTGCCTGATAGAGCAGAAACTGAAAAGGCAGTTTCACAGTGACACTAAGGTAGCTCAGACATCAGGCCTCCTCCCTTGCAAGAGCCCCTTATAAGGCCCTGCACTTAATTCTGTATTCATAATTTTATCTTCTCAAAGAGGATTCCAAAAATCATGTGAACTTCAGGCCACCCCAAACCTGGATCCACCCCTGGCGAAATGATTTCTTTCTCTTGGAGACCTCCTAGTGGAGTGCTGTGGGAAAGGTGCTGTGGGAGAGTTCACAGGCCACAATCTCAAGATTAAAGCTTAGATCAGAGGAGCAGGCAGAGGCCTCTCTGTGCCCCACCTCCTTTCACTTGTGCGTCAGGCTGGGCACCTTCCCCCACCCCGTGGGGCACGTTGGCCTTGGTCACTCCTGCTCCACTATGGCCTTCAAGCCAAGGGAAGGCCACAGCTCCCAGCTCAGCAATCCGCCTGGGCCCCGCCCGGCTCCAGCTGTGTCCACTGGGCTCTTGGGGAAGGGCCAGGCCCAGGCCAGATGATCTGACATGATGAAAAGGGAAATTCTCCACATTCCTTCTGCAGAAGACATCTGCCAAATGCAATGCAGTGAGGAGAAGCAGGCTGGGGATTTCTTGCACAGCCAAATGCATCTTCAACCCTAACAGAGTTCCATGTGGAAAAAACTGGCACACCTCTAATTCAGTCGAGTTTCAGGGGGAACTTAAGCCTGCCGTGGATGGAGCAGGGGGCCAGGGAGGGGGATGCCAAGGAGGACGCAGGACCCAGCATTGAGGTATTCTCCCAATGCATGCGGACTTCCAGTTTCGGAAAAATGTCTTCGTATTCCCAGAAATCACCCAATGGAACAATCAAATTACATTATTTTCTCCAGTCATCAATGCATGGTGATGGTTCCAGACCGAAAGGACCAAACTCCTATTTTTAACTCTGTCTTGACTCTCACACTAAGCCATCACCCAAAGTTTCTCAAAAAGGTCCTCCTTCCCAAATGCTCATTTTCCTCCTTCACCACCAACAAATGAGGTTTGGTGGGGAAAACCTCAGTTTGTCAGTTTGAACTTGCGTCCAACTGGGCAGCTTCTACCCAGGACATTTGAGGGGTGTCCAGAAGTCTACCCAGAGCCCTCTTTCCCCCACTACCAGTGAGCGATCTATGGCTCTAGAATCACTCCCTGACAGACCCTCTTAAAAACCTGTGCACTTTAATCCTTAGAAGCATTGCATTATCTGGTCCTCTTGGCCATGCCAAATAGTCCTTCAAGACCCAGCAAATCACATTCTTCAAGAAGCCCTGGTAGGACTCCCTCCTACCTTGAGGCTGAACCAAGCACTCGCCCTGCTCCCAACATTTCTGTATAATAGCATTTATGATTTTATACAACTGTCTACATCAATTCTATCTCCCTCGCTAGACTGGAGGTATCACATTCCCACCCTCCCCTCCCATGGTTCACTATACGTCTACCACCCTTTAGGGGTCACAGAGATCTTTCACTTACTACCCATTTAACCTTTGCGATTATGAGCTACCATTTTACAAATAAAGAAGCTAAGACTTGGAAAGATTGTATTTGCCCAATGTCCCAACCCTGGTAAGTATCAGCATGTAGACATACACCCAGATCTTCTGATTCCAAGTCTACTGTCCCTTTCACAGCTCAGTGGCTGCAGGTAACAAGGCTTTAAGGAAATGAAGATATTAGGAGGAGGGGCTTCCCTGGTAGTGCAGTGGTTGAGAGTCCGCCTGCCGATGCAGGGGACACGGGTTTGTGCCCCGGTCCGCGAAGATCCCACATGCCACGGAGCGGCTGGGCCCGTGAGCCATGGCGACTGAGCCTGCGCGTCGGAGCTTGTGCTCCGCAACTGGAGAGGCCACAACAGTGAGAGGCCCGCGTACCACAAAAAAAAAAAAAAAGATATTAGGAGGGCAAAAATTCAGAACATTGCTTGCCTGCCTTCAAACAGAAGATTGGATGATAAATCATGGGCAGAGGTGCAAAAACTATAATAATGTCACAAATTAAAATGCCTACAGAGGCCAGGCAGGGGCTGTGAATGGCTGAAGCAAGGGACTGTGACCTACCTGAGAAGGTGTGTCCACCTACAGGTCCCAGAGCTTATTCAGAGTAGAGTTACTAATTTTTCTTTTGATAGTTGGAAATCTGGACTTTGATATAAAATCTCCAATATATTTTTTGTTGGCACCTAATCCATATGTTTAAAAAAAAAAAACAAAAAACACTGAGGACCAAACAAACACATCTGCAAGCCAAACGTAGCAGATTGTAAGCTCTGGTGAAGGCTCACCGCCTAGGCCTGGGATGAACCAATGTAAATTCATCTAACTCAGCTCCAGCGCCCCTGCTCGCTCCACATGGCGCTATCTTGCCAGGCAGAGACTGGGTGAAATATCCGATTTCCTAGCATGCTTCCTGCATCACTTTGGTTGCTACCTCTCTTGGAGGACTGGCATTTCTGAGGATTCAATCCCAGAAATGGCACCCTCAACAGCAAGGTTGCCTGCTTCAACCTAACTTCTTGCTTTTCCATAGTATCTTTCTCCTCAACTCACAGTAGAAAAACCTCCTAATTTTGCTCAACCAATGGTCCATTCAGATCAGTCAGCCTCCCAGAAGGAGACTACTTTTTCACTTGTGTCAGATTTGGCATTTCTTTTGTTTCCATCAGCCTTTTTTTTTTTTTTTTTTTTTTTTTTTTCAGTACGCGGGCCTCTCACTGCTGTGGCCTCTTCCATTGCGGGGCAGAGGCTCCGGACGCGTAGGCTCAGCGGCCATGGCTCACGGGCCCAGTCGCTCCGCAGCATGTGGGATCTT